>NC_056628.2:152787995-152938462 GCF_002870075.4 Lactuca sativa | reverse complement strand
AAGCAGTGGTATCAACGCAGAGTACTAGGAAGAGGGCAAAAATGGTGAAATTCTTTAAGACAAAAGGCCAGAAAAGGATTGGAGAGAGAGAGAGAGAGAGGGGTCGGGCCTTTTGTAATTAAAATAATAAAATAATAAAAGGTAAAAAAAAAAAAGGAAAAAAACAAATAGAAGGGCAAATCCGTCATTTGAAGAAATTTTAAAGTGCTTTGGACCGAACTCGCAATAAAATGAAAACTTTGGACCTGTGGTATTAATCCAAATTTTTTTTGGACCAAATTGACAATTTTGAGCAAACCACAGAAAACCATTTGTGCAGTTTAGTCATTTTATAACTATATAATAATAGTACACCTACACCTACTAAATCGATAAAAAGTTATTTTCCCAGGGTTTAAAAAAAGTACAAAAGATTTTAGCTGCTTTAAATAATCTAAAAAAAACCAAAAAATGATGAAAGTAGAAGTGGCTTACCTTCTTTCGAAACGCCTAATAATTGCTTCATCAAGATCAAAAGGCCGATTAGTAGCAGCAAGAACAAGAATCCTCTCACCCGATTTCGACAACAATCCATCCCAATGAGTCATAAACTCATTCTTAATCTTCCTCATAGCTTCATGTTCTCCACCTTTTGACCTTTGACCCAACATACTATCCACCTCATCAACAAATATAATCGTCGGCGACACCTTAGCTGCAAGCGTAAACAAAGCTCTCACATTTTTCTCATCTTCTCCGAACCACTTTGAAGTAATCGTAGACATCGACACATTTATAAAACTCGCGCCTGCCTCGCTGGCAATGGCCTTCGCTAGCATGGTTTTTCCGGTTCCCGGAGGTCCGAATAGGAGGATTCCCCGGCAAGGTTTTAGAAGGCCGCCGATGAATAAGTCCGGGCGGCGGAGTGGGAGCATTACGAGTTCTTGGAGGGATTCCTTGATTTCACTTAGGGCGCCGATGTCGGCGAATGTTACGCCGATTTCATTCGCCGGAATCACCTCGGGTCTTATTCGCTTCTCGAATTCGTTGTCCGGAGGTACTTCCTGAAATATACTCGATAAGTTTAACATATTTAACATTAAAAATTCTAAATATATGAATATATTAGAATAAATTACAATTTTGGTCCATATTTTCAGGTTTTGGTAACATTATAAATAATATGAATATATTTTTGGACCAAAATTGCTAATACCAACTATATCAATGGTCATTTTATTTGGAATATGGACCAAAAACCTCAAATAAATACCAAATGTCAATAGAAAACTTATTAAGACCAAACTTACAAAACTCAATTATTCTCAAGGAGCAAAAATGTAATTTACTCTATTTGTTAATACTTTTTGATTAGACAAAAAGTGTCAATCGCATATTTGCATTTAGAAATATTAAAGTATGTCAAACACAATATAATAATAAGATTATTGTTGTTCTAATGTCGTGCATAACAAAAACGTCCTTGAGAATGTTGGACGTACCGGAGCTTTTACTGGTGGTGGATCAGTGGCGGCAGCAGCATCATCAACATTCGTAGGAGCAGTGGCGGCAGGAGCAGCTGCAGCTGCGGGTGCGGGTTTTGTTTCTGATGTTGTGCCGGTTGCATTCTATAATCAAATATATAATAAAATCAAATTCACCATTTTTAACCATCATAACGTTTCACAAATAGAGCCTTTACCTGTGGTGGGCCCGTCTTCACAGATCGACCTTCGTTGAATAAACTCAAACCACTCGACAAACTGCTCAATTTTCAACACAATAAGTCAGCAATATAGACATTAGAAAATAACATTGAGAAAATTACAAAACCATTATATTCTTTAGCTGTTTTGCGGTTTAACCACAAATACTTCGTTTGGAACATGTTTTAATTTTTTATGGTTTGAGTGGAAAAGATAAAGTGTAAGTAACTAAACCACAAAATTTCCCAAAATACAATAGGTTTTCTATAATTTGCCCCAATAATATTTGTCTAAATAATTAAACAATATAAAAATGGATCTAACCTCTCAGCACAAATAACTAATTTTCCGTTTCGGTAATGAGGATTATTAGTATTCATTAAATGATGAGAGATCGCCGATACCACAATTTCTTCAATATATTTGCTAATAACAATCGTGTCCGCAACACAAATAGCACCAAGATCATCACATTCAAGATCATTAGCTGCAAGCACTTCACTAATATGATTTCGGTTATCTTGAAACTGAATCATCTTCATGTCTTCTTGCAATTGGTTCCTCCAGTTGACTAGATGGTTTTCTTCTTCTGGTGGTTTGATATCGATGGTGTAGGGGAACACGGCAGTGATACGCTCGTCTACTACACCGAAGTCTTGATCGTGGTCAACAACTTGTGAACCGATGATTAATATTGGTCCTGATATTTTTTTTAACATTTTTTGGAAGAGGATGTATACTCTTTGAGATTTTCCTAGGAATTTTTCAACGTCTCGAAGGTATAACACGATTGGACTGTTGTTTGATGTGAAAGTGAGAACCTGCATTTAAGTGTTGTTTGGATAAAGTGTTGTATAGATATAAATGATGTTTAAAATGTATTTAAGAAAATGATGCTACACTTGGGAAATGTTAGGAATGACCATGGAAATGGAATAAAATGTACATTCCATGATTATGTTTGGTCGGCCTCAAGGAATGGAATGAATTTTCATATGAAAATTTTTGTATAGTATTTGTGAATAGCTTACCGTATTAAGTCATCTCTCCAATAAGTCCATTAAATAAATAAATAAAACATGTAGCAAAGGAAATGAAAGGAGGCATGATACCTTGTATAGGGTTTGCAAAAATAACTTCTCATCGAAAGACCAGCTGCTTGTGCGCCTAAGTGGAGCTGAGAATTGAAGAAGACAATATCATTGGTTACCAAAAGCGGAAAAGAAATTTATACGTTTCAAGAATTTTTAGGCCCCATGTGTTATACAGGACAAGACAATACAGAACATTACATGACATGACATGATGACCTTATACTACGTTTGACATGCATTGGACTGGGACCGATACTGGTGTAAATGAGACAAAATTACAATATTTTGCCCTACCCAAAAAGGTGGGACAACAATTACTCTCGATCTGTCGTTTGTGCAAAAGACGTGAATTCTTTCTCATCATGATCATCGAAAATAGCCCTAGAAAACTTGTCAGTCTTGTCCAGTCTCATCAAGTTTTGTCCAGTGTAACAAGTGCAACCTCAAGTTGATTTGTTACATGAGACAAGACTAATTACACTTCACTATTCGGGAAAAAGCTCTATGGGTATATATTTAATTATGAGGATGAGGAGAGTATTTACGTATTTTGCACATAAGAGATATTGAGAGTGAGTCCTTGTCCAACCTATTTTGGGTGGGACAAAAAATTGCAATTTTTGTCCTATTCACAAACTCAATACAACCTTTTCTATTCTGTCTAGTGCAACTTTCAAAATGCCATTTTGTTTTTATAAGACACATTTAAAAACTAACTGAATTCAATTTTTGAACAACAATAGCACAAAGCCTTTGTTACATTTTGAACTATTTAGTACCTGGATTAACTGGAGCATTGTTTGAAGCAAACTGATCCATATTAGCTGCAGTAGACGCATTTCTCCGAAGGTTTGGTGGATTCTGGAGAGGTTCAGCCCCTCTGCAATTACAAAAAAAAAAAAAAAAAAAAAAAGAACACAGTCACCGAATTCCAGAAGGTCAATATTTCAGTCAACAGCCAATAATATAATAATTCATACCTTGATCCTAAATCTGCGACACTGCTTTGTCTACGTAAACCCCCTGTGCAGAACAACGATCCAACATTAACCGAATAAGATAATTTCATAAATCCATTTTACAAATTTTATGATTATTTTAATGTTCAAAAGGTGGATGTTCAGTGATACCACCCATTTTGGTCAATTTTATGATTATCCAAACAAAAATTGCTATATTACTACTGACCCTTTATTAAAAAAAAAACTATACATTAATATTTCTAATAGGAGAAAATTTGATTACTGGAATTATGGATGATAATTATTTAAGGATTCACTGATAAATACTAATATGTACAAAATATTATCATAAACTGTTAGTGTTATCCCGTCGGTGATAATCAACAATATATAAGAATAACCTTCTTGGTAATTTTATCTATTAATTTTTTATATACTAAAAGATTTCTGAAGAATTTATCCAGTTGTAAGCATATCCAAACACTATCTTCCCGAGGCTCTTATAGCATACAACTGATTAAGATTATTTCATTTTGTCGAACATGGAGATAGTATGCTTAACAAACGAATTTAAATACCTTTTCTTTCTTGTTTGGGTTGAATCACAGATAGTCCTTCGAATAACCCAGACATTCGTGCCAACGTAGTTTCTGATATAGACCTTTTCAACGACTACAAAATGCATTTGGTTCAGAAATATATAAGAAGATTACACATAAATGAATGAGTGGTTATGAAGTTGTCATAATGCTTACGTTTGGTTTAGAAGAAGGCCCATATTTGCTTTGAAGCTAAAAGAAAACAATATCGAACGAGATTAGTAGAAGTATAAATTAAAATTTTTATTAAATGAAATGCTAATACTAACTAACCTTTAGTGAGAAATCCGTAACATCCAGCAATAGCAATTTGGCTTCAAAATAATGAGCCAAAGCTTTGGCAAGCATTTGTTGATAAAGTTCTTCAAAGCCACAAAAAGCAAGTAAATTTGGGAAGGTTTAAGATCAATGTTAAGGCTATTTTTGATGATGGTGATGTGGAGGGTATTTACGTCTTTGCTCTACACCACCTTTGGATGGTGGGACAAAAATGACAATTTTTGTCTGCTCAGTCCAATGCATACCATAAGTATAACCAATATAACCGGCTTTGTTTTGTTCTGTTTTTTCCTGTGTAACAAATGGGCCTAAAAAAACTAACCAGCAGGCCCAGATAACAATATAGTTCGACTTGCGGGAGCAAGGTTCCTTGTGTGCTTAGAAAAATCGATGTTCTTTAAATAAAAACAGGCAGCACTTGTAAGTAAGACCCTTGTTTGCTCACTGTTGAAAAGGCCAACAAAACAATGGTGTGTTATATTATAAACCAAATAAGGAGGTAAATTCAGAATTAATTTAAAAAGCAAAACATAATTTCATTATCTACTTGATGAAAGAATAATGTAATGCTTCTTGTTAAAAAGTCTACCAAAATTCTCCCCTAAATCATACAAGGATCAGTTTTGTCCAATTTTATAGAAGATAAACTAGAAGACTTTTTAAAAAAATGAATCAAACCAAAATCATTCAACAAAACTAGAATCGCAGAAGGATTGTGATTACCTGAGATAATATGGAAATTCATAGAAAGTGACTTTGCTATCTTTTCCATCCATGATCAAACCAAGCATCTCACGCTCCATTATTTGTGGCGTCAGAGCATTTGTCGATGAATCATTACCGGCGGTCAAACGGTTGACCGTTCTCCCGACACCAAGCCCAACTCCGATTCCTATTCCGACACTCAACGCCGACACAAACGCACGTCCTCCTTGATCCATATTTTCTCGATTTCAAATCAAACCCAATTCGTCAAACTAAGAGACATTGATACGTAATTAATAAGCTTTACATACATCGAAGCAGATGAAATTGAGGAAAATTTAAGAAGAAAGAGAACAATTAACTTACAATCGGTTTCTTCAGACCCAATTCCCAAATGCCAAAATTTCTGAAAAAGTTAAGTGATATTGATCAATTTTTCTTCCTAGATTCAAATTAAATTAGAGATTGGGTTCTCTGTCCCTGTATATATGCATGTATACAATAAAATTTCTGATTTCAACGACATAGAAACTTTCAATGCTATAAATTCTAGAGACTCTATTTCTGTAATATACGTTTCTCTATCTGTAACTATATTAGAGGTGTATGTATTTGATATATGGATTTTCCTCTAGACAATTATTGGTTAATACGTACAAAATGTCGAACACACATACACAAAACGCAAATCATCTTTAGTAACCAAAAAGTTTCGAAGAAAATAAGAGGATTTCCTGAAAGAACGGCGAAGAAAGAGAGGGTTACCGGCGGCGATTGGCAGATTGAAACGGCGGCGGTGGTTATAAATAAGGAGGGAACGAAGTTTTTTACGCATATTTCGAATGTGATGGTATTTATTTTATTAGAAATTAATGATTTTTTTCGCGCGAAGGGGAAATAGATCTTTTATATTTTTGTTTTAATTATAGTTTTAAATTTTTTTCTTTTTATACCCTTTTGTTGCATTGTGAAGTTAAATGCCTATAAATAGTTTCCAACGATAACATAGATTCATAGAAAATTTTCATTAATGAAGTAGTTTATAAACCTAGGAACCGGTACAAAATTAATTAATTTTTCATATTAAGAACTAAAAATTATTAATCAATTATTTTAAATAAATTATTAATTAAAAAATATTTTTTTAGTTATGTAAAATTCTAATCGTTGATTTAAATAAATTAAATAAATATGTGACCTTATAATTTATATTAACTTTATTTTAATTTTAATTTTAATGTTATTAATTGAGAAAATGATACAAATGCCCTACGAACTTTTTAGGGTTTACCCGTTGAGTCCCTAAAGTTTTTGTCGGGCTTTATGAGTCCCTAAACTAGGATACAACCTGCTCTTTTAGTCTCTATCAACCTGTAATAGCCGGTTCAGTGACCTTTTAGACCAAAAAAACTAACATTGTGCCCCTATAAAGCAAAAAAAAAAAAAAAAAAGTCCGGGGATCAATTTGTATAAAAAAAACTCTCATTTTCATCTAAAGCGATTGACACTCAATTCGTATTGATCCCCGAACTTATTTGTTTGGTTTTATAAAGGCACAGTGTGAGTTTTTTTTTTTTGTCTAAAAGGTCACCGAACCGGCTATTACAGGTTGATAGAGACTAAAATAGCATATCTATCCTAGTTTAGGGACCCATTAAGTCCTACAAAAACTTTAGGGACTTAAAGAGTAAACCCTAGAAAATTTGTAGGGCATTTGTGTCATTTTCCTTTATTAATTTAATGTAATTAGAATGTGTAATTTAAAAATTGAAATTTGAAATAAAGAATCAATACATTTACAAATTTACAAATGACATGACAAAAAAAAAACATATTCTTTTATTAGAATATGATTGTTCAATCTAGAGAACAATAACCAACTAATAAAGATGCCCAATAAAGATAAGTTTCTTACATTTCCAAACAAATCCCAAAAGGCCAAAACCTCATATATTTCACTTGGGATATTGTCTCAAAAGTCCCCGAGTTTTCAAGAAATATTTGGTTTTACCCTTTGATGACTTTTAGGTTTACTAAAGCCCGAAACTTATATCAATTTTCGCAATTTTGCGCATTTTGCCGGTTACCCGGTTGGATAACCGGTGTCGGAACACATGGCGTGACATAAAGACTGACGAACACAGTGTTGGAGGCCGACGAAGCGCAAGCGTGGCGTTGATCTATTGCTTGGCTTAAAAATCCGACGAATAGAGTGAAACGGTGACTACCGAGATTCGAACACTTGACCTCCGAGTCGAAAATACCAAGCACCTTACTAATAGGCTGGAACATTACTTGTGTACATATTCCTGATTTTTTTTAACTATAACCTATAATGTTGATATGATTATTATTGACTTTAATTATTTTGATTATTATATATATATATATATATATATATATATATATATATATATATATATATGGTTTATACAATATAAACCATATTAAGATGTATTTTCATATTTATATGTATATTATATTTTGTATGCCAAATAAATATAAATTTCTACATGTTAAATAAATAAAAAATCTAATACATTATTATATTTTGTAATTGTGTAAATCTGCTTGTAAAAATATACATATGCTTTCAAATACATAAAAATGTCTTTAAATATATACACATATTTTATAAACATATAAATACCTTTAAAATATATTTATATATTTAAAAACGTATTTTTTTGCTTTAAAAAAGTATTTTCATATTTAAAAACATAAATCTATATTAAAAAAAAATACTTTTGTATTTAAAAATATATGTATACAAAAATATATAATAAGAATAAATAATTATTATTATAATAATCAAAATAACAAAATAATATTTAAATAATAATAACAATAATCAGCATTAATTGTTATATATCATATGTCAGCCAATACTTCACAAAGTACTTGGCAGGCTAGTGGTTAGCGTGTTTGTTTGATTTTGGGGAGGCGAAAGTTCGATCCTCACCCACCTCGATTTTGCCTACTAACTTTATTTTTAAGCAAATGTTACTCAGTGCCATGTCAGCCCAAATGCACAATCAGCCCGCCACCTGTGCATGGTAACCGACTAATGACCCTAAAACTGGTTAAAAGGGCGTAAGTGCAAAAAATTTACAAAATTTTTGGCTTTAATGAACCTAAAAATAGCCAAAGAGAAACCAAACATTTTTTGAAAACCTAAGGTCTTTTATACTAATTTCCCTTTTCACTTTTGCATAGATCAATCTATTCATATAACACTCCTCAAATAAATACAAAGTAAATTCAAAAAATTTCATTTTAATTTTACAAAACAACTTAGGGTATATTTATATTATTTATTAGTATATAGGTAAATCATATACCACAAAACTATATGAAGATCTGAATCGGACTTTACCATCATTATAACAATTCTTCTACGTCACAACTACTAGCTTTATACATTTTTTGGGTTCACCTGATCCTGAAAGTCACAATAATAAATAAAAGTTAAGCTACGAAAGCTTAGTAAGTAACTTACTCATTATTCACACATAACATGTGCAATAATTAATCATAGAGATTACGTAAACCTCAGAGTCATAAAATGCCTTTCAAAATGATTCAACTATTATTAACGATGGTTCTTGTGACAAAAATGTTCGTCATAATAAATCAACACTATTCGACTAAGTATTAAAACCATAAAAGGTAATATTATCGATTAATAGCACATCACAATAGTATTACGACCGAAATTGATACCATTATAATACAACATTAAAAAATAATAATCTCTGAACCATTAAAGAGCCATAACAAGCTTTGGAGTTCCTCAAACTCCAAGAGAATTCATGGAAGGAACCAAAACCACTAAAAAATGACCACAAATTTGAATCTAGAAGAAGAGATGTCAAGGTGAGAACTTTATACCCCAATCAACTTAGAAAACTAAAGGAATGATGGATCCAAACTAGCTCCTTGCTTCCTTTCTTCCATGTGAACTTCCTTCTTCTCAACCTTCACTAAAATCCAAGGAATAAGCTTCAAATCAAGAGATCAAGCTTTCTAATCTTCATGGAGGCTAGGGTTTCTTAGGCGGCAGCCGATGCTACGCCATGGCCTTTTTCTTACCACGTCGTGGAAGCCATCCAGATACATGTTTCGTGCATTGGCATGCAACATTGTGGTGCTCCACTCACTACGTCATGGCACAAGGTTTTTCCCAAAAACCTTACCTTTTATCCCTCTAATGCCTCAACTGATCTATTATGTAATACGGGTGTTACAATCTCCCATTATAGTGGTTCCTCAAGTGTGTTGGAATAGTGCTTGGAAACTATATGAAAGTATGGTTTTCCATTATCCTATAACCACCCAAACAAACTACACAATTCGAAATAAAAGTAGGCCAAACCCCCCAGTATTCATAAGATGTACCGTATATTAGGCATGTACGTGTTGCGTATTTGACAAATATGTATGGCTATGTTGAGGCAATTTCATGCAAATTTAATCCAATATTCTTTTAGGGTTTTCAATACATAAATGGGGAAGTCTATTATGTCAAAGATTCAAAACATAATGCATAAAATCACACTAATTTGAGAAAAACCCTAGTTTTTCAAGATATGAACAATATAATTCATAATCCCATGAAATTGATTCAATAGAGTGAAAAAGAGTAGGGGAATCATATTTTGAGTGCATATTAAAAAAACACAGGTATGAACAATATAATTCACTTTGGAATGTTTGAGACTGTTTAGGGAGAACAAGTGACTGACTAAGGATTTGAATACATTTACTTCACGTCGTCCAAGTTACATGGACTATGTTTTTCATGCATATGAAAACACAGACTGTGTTTTTTTTAGGCTTCCACATTTAGACACTGAACTTTTTTATCATCCGTTTTCACGTATTAATCTTTTGGTATTCAAATTATTACATTGTGATTTTGGCAGGCCACAACGCGGTGATGGAGACACAACATCGTGATCTTAAGGCCTAACTATGGCGTGGTGGGCCTGTTGGGCCAAAACCCTAGATGTGACAACCTGCAATTTCTATCTTGTATAGTCAATCAATTCAATCAAAGTCAGATTTGTTTATGCTATCTTTTGGCACTGTTTAGAGTCTGTTTGAGTGTTTTAAGCCTAGTATATTCAAGAATTGGGTGTTAGGAAGTATCTGCTTGAGTCCACTGTACATTAATCAAGCTTTAAACCCCTAATGAGGAGTTTACGACCAAACATTCATGTTTGGGCCGTAAACTCATGCTTTGTCCGTGAACTCATGTTAAATACATGAGTTTACATCATTTTCCTCATTTCCCTTCCATTTCAAGGCTAGAAACTTGATTTCTCTCTCAAGTATCATAAGATCTTCATCTTAATCTTCCAAAAATGTAAGGATTCTTTCCTTTGATTTGTTGTTACATCCCTTTATCTAGTGATTGTACATGATTTCATCCATGAAATCTCTTGATTTTGATATATCTTAAAGTGTTCTTCATTTCACCGAGAACACCAAGAACACACACTAGTGTTCTTGGACCTTAAACACCCTTACAAGCTTCTTATAAGTAAGTACACTACCCTTAGCTTGTTATATGCTTGAATAACTTGTTAAAAAACTAGAAAACATCAAGAAACTCAAGAACACAAGGTGTTTACATCCAAGGCAATCTCCTTGGGCCGTAAACCCTAATTTGTGGTGCAATTGTGCCACAACTCCTTCCCAAGCCTTGGATTTGTGTCTAGAACCCTTCCAAGAGGACCATATGATCTTAAACTCACTAATGGTACAAATTACCATGAGTTTATGGCCATAAAATCTTTGGGCCATAAACCCATGGCCGTAAACTCATGGGGATTACCATATGGGCTGCAAACTCCTAAGTGAGGCCTTACACCCCTTAGATGCAACCCTTTGTACTCCTAGCACTTGAATCAAAGTGTTTTACATGTCCTAGAGTGTCTATAATTGCTTAATTAGTTGTTTAAACACTAATTAGATACATATATGTGTCATTATATGTTATTTAGGATCCATAGTGTTTAAGTCTTCACTTGATACTTAGCATCCTCTGCCGATCTTTCATTCACATCACTCACTATCAGGTGAGTTCATACCCCTTAACTTATCTTTTAAATGATTTTAAACGCTTTTATTGGGGGGGGGGGGGGGGGGGGGAATACAAGTAGAAAACATGTTAGCTATATAATCAATCACATGTGATTTATAACTGTGTTTCAAACAAAGGATTTCATTTACTTCAAACTGTATTTCAAACAAATGATTTCTTATACTTTAAAACTGTATTATCAATCAAACTGCTTTTAAATCGTTTTATAAACTGACATCAAGTCATTAGTATTTATTGTTAAACTCTTTAAATGTATTACAAAACCTCTTTTAAACTTATATATTGTCAAAAGCATGTCTATATATGTATAGTTATATAAATAATGTTTAAAGGACTTAGGACTGCTAACTCGCTTTATTTCCTTTTCCTTGTTTCTATGTGGACTTAGTTTATCGGTTATTTGTCCGAAGGTCGTCTAAATATTAGATATATATTATGTATACATATGTAGATATAAAAGTACTATCAATCAGTTTAGTACCTTTGGGTAGCAAAGGTATACATTCAGTCATTTATTCAATTACAAAAATCACTAATAAACTATAATAGGTATAGTTTAGGAGAACACAATCATATACAAAAACTATAACAGAGAATACTATAACAGAGAATACTATAACAGAGAATAATATACAGAGAACACTATATAGAGAATACTATACATAGAAATCTATTACTATAACAAGTATACTATAACAAGATTCAGAGATAACATAATGTGAGATACTACTTCATGACACATCGACTATTTCGTTATGTCATGTTTTGTAAACAGAATCTCCTGGAGGGAGAGCATGAGTTTGCATATAGATCTATACTGGATTGACTATCCTACACCCTTACTGTTCGCTACAGTGGGATTTGCAAGTCTACGGGTGCCAAATGTCATTTCTTCTGACGTATTTCATCGTCGTGTTATAATCAGTTTAGTATGGTAACAATCTTATCACATTTTGCCTTAATTAAACCATTGGTTTTAAGGTAGTTATTACTTTAGTAGTTAATACAAATAATACTACAGTACACGTACATTTTCCCATTATATTCAAATTGTGATCTTCTCACATAAAGGGTAATATAAAACTATATTTTGGTAATAATAGTCATATTTGGGAAAAGCATTCACTTTTACAGAGAAACAAACATACAAAACAACCGGGTCTTGGTAGAAGACTACTTTTTATACTAGTAGAAAATATAGGATTTTCTAGGAGTTTTCAAACATATACAAACATTTACGTTATCCATTAACAAACATTTTCATCAAACTTATACAAACATTGACACTAAATACTTATGAACTCACCAACTTAAATGTTGATCCTCTCTTTCAAAATAACTTGTATTCTCAAGTCATCAGTAGACAGGTACCAATGACAGGTTTTAAGAAGATGGAACACAGTCAAGACTCGTCTTTTATTTTGGATATTCATTTTTGGTGTCTTATTACTATTTAAAGAACATAATTGTATGAAGTTATACTATTAATGCAATGGATGACGTTGTTGCTTATTTACTACTTTGCATTGTTCTGATACTATACATGACGTCCTCCGCCCCGGAACGTTTCCGTCGTTCAGGTTTTGGGGTGTGACAGATTGGTATTAGAGCATTGTTTATAGTGAATCGAGTATATCAACCCATAAAAGATATACAAACTATAAGCACAACGGGATTAAAATACTCAGACCAAGAGTTTATACTTTTAAATAATAAAATATTTAACTAAGTATACATACCTTCATTCATACTAAAATCAGTGTCACTAGGACAAAACAAAAGTATTACGATTGTTGAACATCACAAGTAGACTTGGGGATGTATGGTCGGTTCTGGGAATGACATAGCCTGGTCAACTATGTTGATCCGAGAAGTGATTAGCATATGCCCAAGGATGGTTGTGATGTGGCAACAAGTCTATAAACTTACCAACACTACTACAATGAGAACATTAGAACAAAACATGAATTCAAAATACTATAGGAGTATTTTGTGTTACTATAATTACTTATATGAGAAATAAAAAGGTCTTTACTAGTAGGTCAATAGTTTCTAAGTGGATACACTAAGGTTATATGTGATTAAGGTGTCATAGACTTAGAATCTGTGATCTTTGCTTTACTTCCTGTTCCTTGTTTGGTTGTGGATTTGGAGTTAGGGTCATTTATTCGAAGGTCTATCCTGTTTTGATTTCATATGACTGGTATGCACTATGCAAGTATTGAAGTAACTGGTAATGATCATCTTATAATTACCTTAAGTAGTACGTCTATTTTATATTAGATTCTTATACCCCTTTTCTCGCGTAGATATCATGGATGGATTCCATCCTCCTGGCGATCCATACTTCCCAAACGAAGGCAATGCTGGATGGCTTGAAGAAGAGCCAGAAGATGATCATCCAATCCCTTTGGATGATCACCATGCTGAAGGCTTTTCTGATAGTTCTGACTCCGAACCTGAAGTCAACAACCTACCTCAAGGAGTTCAAGTCCCAAATCTCAACCCCCGACTTGCATTTCAAGGTCCCACACCCTTGTGGGCGACAAACTTGAATCATTGGAGTGATGAACAGGGTCAAGCTTACCCTATAATAGGGACCGAAGCTTTTACAATCTAAGCGAGGCTGGCTCAGCTAACCGAGTCCTACCCATCATGGTTCGTAGGATTGCTCGGAATGGTGAGCAAGGACGGGCAGCTATCGACCGAGTCATGGAAGTTGATGCAAAATCGGGCGTTAACACGGTTTGTATTATCCATCTTGAAGAAGCTATGGAAAGGACTAGGAGAGTCAATGAGACTCTGCAGCAGGAACTAGCTGCATCCCGAGCTGAAGTCTTAGAACTTCGAGTACGTCCGAGAGCTCATGAGCGACATCTTCAGAATATAGTTCGTCAACTGGCAGATCTGAGGGTTTGCCCTAGGAATACCCTTCACCAGTAGAGGATGTCTGACTCATCTTTTCTTTTGGTTCAAGGAATAGCCTTTCGTTTTGGTGCTCTATGAAGCACTTTCCTGTAAAATATTCCTGTCTTGCAAGTACTTTAACTAGATCTTTAAGCTATCAAAACTTTCTCTATGTGGTTTGATGTAAGACCTACTGTTAGGTCATTTTTCTCGAACTAATTACATCATTAATACCAATATTATTGATGGATATTTAATCTCCTAAAAATCTTCGTTCAAATACTTTCATTCTTATAATTTTAGAACTCTATGGAACTCATACTCTTATCTAGTTGTTGAACTATGGCGATATAGTTCATGGGACTCATTCATTAATTTCACTATTGGATTCTTATCTTTGTGCTCATCTTTTTAACTTGTAGTTGAAAGATTCCTCCTCGTAAGTCAACAAGGCGTGATCCTCCGATAACTACGACTCAAACACCTCCACCACCTCCTCCACAAGTCGACACGACAACTCTTACTGTTGCGGTAGCTACGGCTGTTGCGACAACCATGGCATAATACCACAACAACCAGGGTACTAGCGGAGGTGGAACAGTCATTCATTCCACACAAGGTGACGTCATCGTGCGCTCACGAGAGTGATCTTATAAATATTTCACCAACTGTAAACCCTGAATCTTCAATGGAATCGGTGGAGTCATTGCCGTATCACAATGGTTCGAGAAGACAAAATCGATCTTTGAGATATGATCATGTACTGAAGGAATAGCCCTGACGTTGTGGAATAGCCATGTCAAGTCACTAACTTTAATATTGGCAAATGTTATGGGCTGGGAAGCTCTTAAAGGGCTGATGATTGAAGAATACTGCCCGAGGGGAGAGGTTCAGAAAATGGAACAAGAACTTTGGAGTCTGACCATGAAGGGCTCCAACATAGTGGCTTACACTGCCAGATTCAGCGATCTGGTAGCACTATGTCCTAATATGGTTCCCACTAAGGGAAAGAAGATTGAGAGGTACATTTGGGGGCTGGTGCCTCCATTTTAGGGGAATGTTTTAGCTTCAAACCCCACTAATTTCGACAGTGCCAAGCGATTGGCACAACGACTCATTGATCACGGAGTCCCTTCCCCTGACAACGACAACAACCCTGGCTATTGCAGAACCCTCCAAAGTCGCTGACAACAAGCGGAAGTTCTAGGATAACAAAAAGGGCAAGTCGGCATAGAACTCTGCCAAGAAGCAGCAAGTTATGGTTGTTCGTGCCGTGATTGTACCCGCTGCTAATGCGCCGAGGAAGCAGTATACAGGAAATCTGCCCAAGTGCAACAAATGCACTTTCCATCATAATGGTGCCTGCCGGGAAATCCAGTGCGCTAACTGCAACAGGACAGGGCACACTGCCCGATTCTGCAAAGCTCCGGCGAGGCCAATTAACCATGTCCCCGACATGGTTGTGGGCCAGGCTTGCTACGGTTGTGGCGAGGTTGGTCATTTCAAAAGAGAATGCCCGAAGGCAGGAAATGTTGGCGGAGTGGGAAGAGTTCTGGCAATAGGCCACAAGGAAGCTGTAGCTGATCCTACGGTAGTTACTGGTACGTTTCTCCTCGATAATTCATATGCTTGCATACTATTTGATAGTGGAGCGGAGAGGAGTTTCATAAACCATAAATTTGGTTCCTTACTTAAAAAAAACTACGTGCACTAGAAGAATCATTCACTGTAGAAATGGAAAACGGGAAAACGGAAAGCACTAACTGCATATACGTAGGTTGTACTTTAACTCTAGATGGTCATTCTTTCCAAATCGACCTCATGCTGATCTCAATTAAAAGTTTTGATGTCATAATCGGCATGGATTGGTTAAGTCTTCTTCGCGCCGACATCATGTGCTTTGAAAAAGAAGTTCATCTTAACCTCCCTAAGAACGAAACTCTAGTTATCTACGACGACAAATCAAGTACGAACCTTCATATCATTTCGTGTATTCAAGCTCAAAAGTGCTTACGAAAGGAATATCATGCATTCCTTGCACAATCGTCGATACGAGTCAAGAAGTGAAAGACATTCAGAACATTCCAGAAGTACGCGACTTTCCCGACATCTTTCCAGAAGAACTATCGGGATTACCACCACAACGCCAAGTCAAGTTCAGAATCGACTTAGTGCCAGGAGCTACCCCAGTAGCCAAATCTCCTTATCGTCTGGCACCAGCGGATATGTAAGAACTTTCCAGTCAGCTTAACGAACTTCTCAGTAAGGGATTCATTAGGCTAAGCTTCTAACCATGGGGAGCACCGGTCTTGTTCGTGAAGAAGAAGGGCGGATCGTTTTGTATGTGCATCGACTACAGAGAGCTGAACAAACTTACCGTCAAGAATTGCTATCCTTTACCCCACATTGACGACTTATTTGATCAACTTCAAGGAGCGAACTACTTCTTGAAGATCGATCTAAGATCTGGGTATCACCAGTTACGAGTGTTAGAAGAGGATGTCCCCAAAACAGCTTTCCGAACTTGTTATGGACACTACGAGTTTGTAGTGATGCCGTTCGGATTAACCAACGCACCAGCTGTATTCATGGATCTAATGAATAGGGTGTGACGTCCTTACTTGGATCATTTTTTCATTGTCTTCATTGATGACATACTTATCTATTCTCAAAGTAAGGAGGAGCATAGTCAACATCTGCGAAGAGTCTTAGAAACATTACGATTAGAGAAGCTCTATGCGAAGTTCTCTAAGTGCGAATTTTGGATTCGAAGAGTCGAATTTTTGGGCCACGTTGTTCGCGAGAAGGGAATTCACATGGACCCTTACAAAATCAAGGCCATTAAGAACTGGTCAGCACCGAAGACACCTACAAGAATTCGTCAATTTCTAGGTCTCGCTGGCTACTATCGCAGGTTCATACAGAACTTATCTAGCACCGTGAAACCACTTACTTCATTGACCCAGAAAGGCGTAGCCTTTGACTGGGAAGAGAAACAAGAGAAGGCGTTCCAAACACTGAAACAAGCCTTGTGCACCGCACTGATATTATCCCTTCCAGAAGGGATAGAGGATTTCCTTGTGTATTGCGATGCATCCAACCAAGGGCTTGGTTATGTTCTTATGCAAAGAGGAAAGGTCATTGCCTATGCCTCGAGACAACTTAAGACACACGAAGTCAACTATACAACACACGATCTTCAGTTAGGAGCAATGGTATTTGCTCTGAAGATCTGGAGACACTAACTGTATGGTACAAAAAGTACTATCTTCATAGACCACAAGAGCCTTCAACACATATTCGATCAGAAGGAGCTCAACATGAGACAACGACGGTGGGTCGAGCTACTCAATGACTACGAATGCGAAATTCATTATCACCCCGGCAAGGCCAATGTAGTAGTTGACGTCCTAAGTCGGAAAGAATACTCTGGTTGGAGAGTCAAATCTTTGACTATGACTATCATTCACACTTGTCCACGCAAATTAAGGAGGCTCAACTAGAAGCCTTGAAACCTGAAATTGTGGTGAGTGAATCCCTGAAAGGGATGGATAAGAACTTAGAAATTAAGGGTGGCAGAGCCTTATATCTCGTGGACCGTATCTGGACACCGAAACACGGTGGTTTCTGAGACTTGGTCATGGCTGAAGCGCACAACACTAGATATTCCGTCCACCCAGGTTCAGATAAGATGTATCTGGATATTAAGAAACTATACTGGTGGCCTAACATGAAAGCAGATATTGCTACCTTCATGAGTAAATGTCTTACTTGCGCAAAGGTTAAGGTCGAGTACCAGAAACCATTAGGATTACTACAACAACCGGAGATACCAGAGTGGAAATGGGAGCGGATTACTATGGACTTCATAACCAAGTTGCCCAAGACAACGGGTGGACTTGATACCATTTGGGTCATCGTCGACAGATTGACTAAATCCGCGTATTTTCTACCAATCAAAGAGATTGACAAGATGGAGAAACTAACAAGAACTTACATTATTGAAATTTTACGACTGCATGGTGTTCCTATATCCATTATCTCGGATAGAGATAGTAGATTCACTTCAAGGTTTTGGCAGTCGCTACAAAGTTCCCTAGGAACTAGGCTGGACATGAGTACAGCCTACCATCTGAAAACCGATGGGCAAAGTGAGAGGATGATACAAACCTTGGAAGATATGTTGCGAGCCTATGTGATCGACTTTGGGAAGGCATGGGATACTCATTTAACCCTTGTCGAATTTTCCTACAACAACAATTATCACACGAGCATAAAGACTGCTCCATTTGAAGCCCTCTATGGCCGGAAGTGCAGATCCCCTTTGTGCTGGGTTGAGGTTGGTGACACACAGTTAGCTAAAGGACGAGTTCCTGATAGCACTCTCACAGGTCCGGAAATAATACGGGAAACAACAGAGAAGATCGTTCAGATTCGTGACGATTGAAAGCCTATAGAGACCGATAGAAAAGCTACGCAAACAAAAGGAGGAAGCCTTTGGAATTCCAGGTGGGAGATTGCGTTCTCTTGAAAGTGTCACCCTGGAAGGGCTTGATATGCTTCGGAAAGCATGGAAAGCTAAATCCAAGATACATAGGGCCTTTCTAGATTCTCGCTAGAATCGGCCCTGTAGCTTACAAACTCAATCTACCTCGTGAACCTAGTAACATACATTCTACTTTCCACGTCTCGAACTTGAAAAAGTGTCTATCTGACAAGACTCTTGTAATCCCACTCAACGAGATCGAGATCAACGAGACCCTCAACTTTGTGGAAGAACCTGTAGAGATCATGGACCGAGAGGTCAAGAAAACTAAGCAAAGTCGTATCCCGATAGTGAAGATTCGCTGGAATGCCAAGAGAGGACCTCAATTCACTTGGGAGCACGATGATCATATGAAACTGAAATATCCTCATCTTTTTACTTAGTTATTTGTAACTACTTATTCGCTTAAACTCTAATTTCAGGACGAAATTCTCTCTAACGGGGGGATGATGTGACAACCTGAAATTTCTATCTTGTATAGTCAATCAATTCAATCAAATTCATACTTGTTTCTCCTATCTTTTGGCACTGTTTAGAGTCTGTTTGAGTGTTTTAAGCCTAGTATATTCAATAATCGGGTGTTAGGAAGTATCTGCTTGAGTCCATTGTACATTAATCAAGCTTTAAACCCCTAATGAGGAGTTTACGACCAAACATTCATGTTTGGGCCGTAAACTCATGCTTTGGCCGTGAACTCATGTTAAATACATGAGTTTACATCATTTTCCTCATTTCCTTTCCATTTCAAGGCTAGAAACTTGATTTCTCTCTCAAGTATCATAAGATCTTCATCTTAATCTTCCAAAAATGTAAGGATTCTTTCCTTTGATTTGTTGTTACATCCCTTTATCTATTGATTGTACATGATTTCATCCATGAAATCTATTGATTTTGATAGATCTTCAAGTGTTCTTCAATTCACCAAGAACACACACTAGTGTTCTTGGACCTTAAACACCCTTACAAGCTTCTTATAAGTAAGTACACTCCCCTTAGCTTGTTATATGCTTGAATAACTTGTTAAACAACTAGAAAACATCAAGAAACTCAAGAACACAAGGTGTTTACGGCCAAGACAATCTCCTTGGGCCGTCAACCCTAATTTGTGGTGCAATTATGCCACAACTCCTTCCTAAGCCTTGGATTTGTGTCTAGAACCCTTCCAAGAGAACCTTAGGATCTTAAAATCACTAATGGTACAAATTACCACGAGTTTACGGCCGTAAACTCTTTGGGCCATAAACCCATGGCCGTAAACTCATGGGGGATTACCATATGGGCCGCAAACTCCTAAGTGAGGCCCTACATCCCTTAGATGCAACCCTTTGTACTCCTTGAACTTGAATCAAAGTGTTTTCCATGTCCTATTGTGTCTATACTTGCTTAATTAGCTGTTTAAACACTAATTAGATACATATATGTGTCATTATATGCTATTTAGGATCCATAGTTTTCAAGTCTTCACTTGACACTTAGCATCCTTTGTCGATCTTTCATTCACATCACTCACTATCAGGTGATTTCATACCCCTTAACTTATCTTTTAAAAGATTTTAAATGCTTTTATTTGGGGGGGGGGGGGGAATACAAGTAGAAAACATGTTAGTTATATAATCAATCACATGTGATTTATAACTGTGTTTCAAACAAAGGATTTCATTTACTTCAAACTGTGTTTCAAACAAATGATTTCTTATACTTTAAAACTGTATTATCAATCAAACTGCTTTTAAATCATTTTATAAACTGACATCAAGTCATTAATATTTATTGTTAAACTCTTTAAATGTATTACAAAATCTCTTTTAAACTTATATATTGTCAAAAGCATGTCTATACATGTATAGTTATATAAATAATGTTTAAAGGACTTAGGACTGCTAATTCGCTTTATTTCCTTTTCGTTGTTTCTATGTGGACTTAGGTTATCGGTTATTTGTCCGAAGGTCGTCTAAATATTAGATATATATTATGTATACATATGTAGATATAAAAGTACTATCAATCAGTTTAGTACCTTTGGGTAGAAAAGGTATACATTCAGTCATTTATTCAATTACAAAAATCACTAATAAACTATAATAGGTATAGTTTAGGAGAACACAATCATATACAAAAACTATAACAGAGAATACTATAACAGGGAATAATATACAGAGAACACTATATAGAGAATACTATACATAGAAATCTATTACTATAACAAGTATACTATAACAAGATTCAGAGATAACATAATGTGAGATACTACTTCATGACACATCGACTATTTCGTTATGTCATGTTTTGTAACCAGAATCTCCTAGAGGGAGAGCGTGAGTTTGTGTATAGATCTATACTTAATTGACTATCCTACACCCTTACTGTTCGCTACAGTGGGATTTGCAAGTCTACGGGTGCCAAATGTCATTTCTTCCGACGTCTTTCATCGTCGTGTTATAGTTAGTTTAGTATGGTAACTATCTTATCACATTTTGCCTTAATTAAACCATTGGTTTTAAGGTAGTTATTAATTTAGTAGTTAATACAAATAATACTGCAGTACACGTAAATTTTCCCATTATATTCAAATTGTGATCTTCTCACATAAAGGGTAATGTAAAACTATATTTTGGTAATAATAGTTATATTTAGGAAAAGCATTCACTTTTATAGAGAAACAAAATACAAAATAGTCGGGTCTTGGTAGAAGACTACTTTTTATACTAGTAGAAAATATAGAATTTTCTAGGAGTTTTCAAACATATACAAACATTTACATTATACATTAACAAACATTTTCATCAAACTTATACAAACATTGACCTTAAATACTTATGAACTCACTAGCTTAAATGTTGATCCTCTCTTTCAAAATAACTTGTATTCTCAGGTCATTAGTAGATAGGTACCGATGGCAGGTTTTGAGAAGATGGAGCACAGTCAAGACTCGTCTTTTATTTTGGATATTCTCTTTTGGACACTAGAGGTCTCGTAATTTGGTCCCATTTAATGCACACTTCCCTAGTGTTTTGTCACTCTTGACAGCCTCCACCCCATATAATCTTCCCTTACCTAACCCATGCCTCCATGAGTGGATTTTGAGTTTTTAAGCTTTGTTTTTTGAAGATTAAAGGAATGAGTCTCTTTTGGTGCAAGAGAGCTTTGTTATAGCTTAGATACATCATTTTCATCACATTTATGATCATTTGAAGATATAAAGCTTTTATCTTGGCCATTACATCATTAGATCTAGTATATGTCACTTTTATGAGTTCCTGATGTTATTGAGAGTTGGTTGACTCCAAAACGTATTTGATGGTTTACGCTTGTATTTAATGATTTATTTGATTCCTGGACTTGTTGGATGTTAGAAAAGTGACTTTGCATGTCCTCTCTTTTAGCCATGCATGTGGTTTGGCCATTTTTTAGTTAGATTTAGAGATATGAATAGTTTGGACCATGGGAATAGATAAAGTTAGAAAATTTATCCAATAGGTCACTGAGAAGGTCTAGATTTGAGCTTTTAAGCTTTGGACGTTTAGGGTTACGTGCTTGATGGATTAAGCTGTTAGAACGTTTTACCGTGACACGGTGAGTAGTTGGTCGCAACATGGGAAGGAAGACCCAATCGTGAACGTTTTTTCCTTTAGTGTCCGGGGCATGACTTGAGAGTTGGCCACGACACGGTGTTCGATGCATTTGACCATTGACTGTTTACTTTTTGACCAGTTTGACTTATGATAAAACCGAGGGTTTTGAGAAGTAGACTGAGGCCTAACTGTTGTCATGTTAAAAGGTTCATGTAACTGTTCTAGCAGTTCATTTAGTGTTGGTCTTTCATCTTGTTGATTCAGATGAGTTCTCTCACAATACTTATAGACTTTAGTATGTATCCTTATGTTTTTTGATGTTGTTAAGCGGTAGTATGTTGTTAGGAAGGTAAACTAGTTAGACAGTTACCTATGATGTTGTATTGCTTATTACACGTGTTATGCATAAGTCGACATGCCTTTTGAAGAGTTGAGGGTGTTCTGACTGTGTGTTGTAGGCCAAGATACTCAGGGATGACCAACTATATGGTGAAGGCCTGAGGCGGACTAACTTATGTTGAAGGTCAACAGGGGCAGACCAGCTTCGGGTTGAAAGCCAATGTTTGTATGCTTGCATGATTTTGTGTTATATGCTATTTTGGGAAAATCATTAAGCTTTGGCTTACAGCTGTGGATTAAATGTTTCAAATACTTCAGATGATCGTGGGAAGACGAAGGCGTGAATGTACACACTCATCAACAACTTTCATGCTTTGAGATTCCCTATTATTTATGATGCTCTGATTTTGAGATATTGACTTATGGAACAAATGATTTTATTTATGTTTAGGTTTTATGAGAATGACTTTTATCTTAATTAAAAATAAAAAAATATATATTGTAAATATTGAGACGTTACAATTTTCATCAACTCTTGCACAATTTTTCATTAAATTCAAACACTCATAACTCTATCATACAAACTTGGATTTGATTGATTTTTTTTGCCAATTGTTTTTTGTTCTGTTGACTACAATTTTCATCTAATTAATTATTTTTTAGATGTGTTCCTTATTATCTTGGCTACATTTTAAAAGGGAAATTGAGTAACCTAAACCTTATAAATGACCTTTTTGACACAAATGACCTTTTTTTTTTTGAAAATAACCACATTCTTCGGAACACCTTGTTCCGTAGAGATCTCCGAAATACCGGAGTACGATTTCGGACCATGGTTCCAGAATATAGTTACCTAGGTTTTTTTTATGTGTAACATCTAGTTTTCTTTTAGCGTAAGTTTTTGTTTCATATAATATATAAGTTTTTGTTCTATAAAATGTTTAAGTTTTGCTTTTATAAGATGTATACCTTTTGGTTTTATCAAATATAAAATGCAATTAAAATCAACAAACAGGTAATAAATACATAAACTAAATAAATGATGTGTCTGTAGGTGGTATACAAATACAATGTTTAAATTATATTTGTCCTTGTATTCCGAAAAAATTTTGTTAGTCGTTTTCGATAACCCAAAGCCCATGGACCGATTTTACCCTCTAGAAAAATCGATTTCCTGGTGATCAACGCCTCCAGGAACCAACACAAAAACACCCCATAATCCCCTCTGCTGTCAATCTGGTGAGGTACGTGTTAGGGCCAAGATCATCAAAGCGTTTAGGATCCACAAACTTCATCAGATATTCAGGATCCTCCACTATCTCAGGATCCCGACTATTACCGTTATCATTATTTATTAACATTTATAATGGTTTTCATTCATAACTAACACGTGTGCAGAAATAGTCAAGATATGACTTATTCTCAACATAGTTTTGTCTCAACTATGCTAAAGACCCGAAATACGAAGTCAAACAACGTTTACAAAGCTGGTTATAGAGGATCCAGAGAATATCAAACATCTTGTTAGCTAGTTTAGACTATAAATTGACACTTGTATCTCGCACACGATACACTCTGCTTACACTTAGCTTACTCTACAAACTTTTTCACTTGTTCTTACTGAAATACTCTCTGTAATCATCATTTTTACTAATAAAATCTTCATGGCAGGTGATCATTATCACCTCCAAAGGTTTTGTGCCAGAGATCCTAGCAAGGATCAAGGGCTTTCCTTGTAAACAATCATGTCATTCTCTTTACCTTTCTATATTTCATAATTCGAACATCACAACCTCTCATTCAATTTAGTTGATCAATACTTGTGTAATTTTTTACCAAAACAATTTGGCACCCACCGTGGGGCCATGGTGTTCAAAATCCTCGAAAGATCATGTTACACAACCGATCCTCTCTTCATCCTGCACTCCTTCCATTCCAAACAAAAACCTACCACCTCCTCCGAGTGGACCCCCTATTCAGAGGAAAGCGCTTGAAACTCCTAAGAGAAACACCCCTCCGGTTAATAGCCAAGGAAGTTTGGGATCTTCAGGACTCCAGGATCCAACTGATCCAGTCACTACTGCTGAACTTTTCACTATGTTGAGGAAAATGACGCAACAGATGACTCAGCAACAAGATGAGAATAGAAAACTACTTAGAGAAGTGGAGAGAATGAAGGCGGAATTTCATAGATCCTAGGAAACGATGCCCACAGTTGTACAACCAAGGATCCTAAACTTCGAAAGTGCAGGATCCTCAGGAAATCATCAGGAGAACACAACTCTTAGTACTGCTACATCACCTTGGGGGAAAACTATGAACAATCAAGCATCTATGCTCAATAATCTCAATGAGCCCTTCAATACTACTAGAAACCTTGATTCTAGTAACTTCTTAAACAACAATACTATCAATACGAACTCTACAAATGTTGATGTAGGAATAGGTCTGAATATGGCTAGGGAACTTCAGCAGTTGAGACAGGTGATCTCAAGCATACCCCGAGTAGTTCAAACCATACCAGAAGCATCTCTAACAAGTCACAGGATCTCGAGATTTGCTCCTATGATAGGCAATACCGAATTTCCTAAACGCTTGTAGAATCCTAGAATGAAGCCTTACGATGGAACTACAGATCCTGAAGAGTACGTGACACAATACCGAGAGAGGATGGAGATCATTCCCATCCCAGTGCACTTGAAGAAAGCTTGCCTATGCAAAGGCTTTGGTTCAAACCTCAATGAATCAGCTCTTAAATGGCTGCTAAACGTTTGACATGGAAGCTCTAAGCATCCCCAACATTGACATAGCGACTGTTGTAGAGGCCTTCAAGATGGGTCTAAGGAAGGATTCACCTTTTTATGAAGATCTTGTGATGACCCCATGCAAGAGATTAGATGAAGTTAGGTGCCGATTATTGAGGTTCATAAGGCTTGAAGAGGATAAAAAAAGTCCAGAAGAGAAGCAACCCTTCAAGTTAATACGAGAATCCCAATACAAAGGCCGAATCCTCGGCCCCAAGATCCTATAAATCGGAGCCCTACTCAAAACCAGATCATCGTAAGTTTAATGCCCTCGAAGATGAAGGAGAGGAAGAGGAACTTCCTAAGATAACTGACTATTGTTTTACTGTCAATGTTTTAGGTTTCATCCACGCTAGGGAGGATCTCGGAGACAAAGCAAGGAGGCCAAAGAAGGATAACAAGTCAACCAGTTGGAAAGACAAGTCCAAATGGTGTGCGTACCATGAAAAATTCGGTCACATGACGGAGGATTGTATAACCCTAAGAAAGGAGATTAGCTACCTCCTTAGCAAGGGGCATCTCAAAGAGATCCTCAGAAGAAAAGGAGAAAAGTCCAAGGAAAACAACCAAATTGGTCACAAGATCTTGGAGAAACCTGGATCTCCACCCCCAAACACCGAAATAATTAATGTTATCTCAGGTGGATCTAACATTTGTGGTACTTCTTACTCTCAAGTTAAAAGACACGCCAAGGTCTCTAAAACAGAAAAGGAGGATAGACCACAGTATACCTTGGTTAGCAATGAAAAGGAAATCATGTTTGAAAAGATGGATAGGGAAGGGATCTAGGATCCTCAACATGATGGACTCGTGATAAACTGTACATCACCAACCACTTCGTCAGAAGGATCCTTGTTGACGGAGGATCCTCAGTCAACATCATACTCTTGGATGCATTAAAAAGGATGAACATCCCGAAATCATAGATAATCAAGAGATCCTCGGTCCTCATAGGATTTCGTGGAGAAACGAAACACATTGTTGGGGAAATAAAGCTACCAATATATATAGAGGGGGTCAACTCTATACAAAATTTCTATGTTATTGACACTTTATCTTCTTATAATGTGATATTAGGTAGACCATGGATCCGCGAGATGAGAGCGGTTCCATCAACATATCATTAGTGTGTAAAGATGCCTACTCCATGGGGACCAGTGAAGATCATGGGAGATCAAAAAGAATCAAAGGAATGTTATAAAACCTCTATGAAGCCTACGACCAAACCCCAACAAGCATAGCAATTAAGGCAGGGGGCACGACATGTCCTAGAAATGAAGGAGCAAGATGTGAAGGAAGTTCCCTAAGCATTAAGGATCCTGAAGCCAAAGTCCTCATAGGATCCTCAATACCTGAGCAAATCGAGCAAGACCTGTTAAACTTCCTTCGAACCAGAAGTAAGACATTCATATGGATACATGGAGATATGACATGTATAGACAAGAGTATTATCACTAACAGCCTAAATATTGATCCTTTTTTCAAACCAATAAACCAAAAGAGAAGGAAGTTTGCACCCGAAGGAATCATATCATCCAAGAAGAAATGGAAAAGCTCTTCAAGATAGGGATGATCAAGGAAGTGAAGTTCCCAAGATGGCTAGCTAATGTAGTTGTCGTACAGAAGAAGAAAGGAAAATGGCGAGTATGTGTAGACTAAACGGATCTTAACAAGGCTGGTCCTAAGGATCCTTTCCCTCTACCACCCATTGAATCTATGATAGATGCAACGGTTGGCCACGAACTCTTGACCTTCATGGATGCTTCAGCAGGATTCCAACAAATCCCAATGGAACCATCTGATCAAGAAGATACAACGTTTATAACACCAACAGGTATATATTGTTACACTACATTGCCTTATGGTCTTAAAACTGAAGGTGCAACATATCAAAGATTGGTGAATCGGATGTTTAAAGACAAGATGAGGGACATCATGGAGGTCTATATTGACGACATGGTGGTGAAGTCAATGAAAGCTGAAGATCATCTCAGGGATCTCAAAGAATCCTTCGACATTCTAGACTAATACAACATGAAGTTGAATCCACTCAAATGCCACTGTAGGATGAAGTCTGGCAAGTTCCTTTGGTATATGGTAACCAAGAGAGGAATAGAAGCAAGACCGGAGCATATCAAAGTAATCATCGAGCTGAAATATCTGTCTTTAAGAAAAGACATTCAAAAGCTAACTGGAAGAGTAGCAGCACTCAACAGGTTTATTTCAAGATCCTCAGAAAGGTGTAAGCCCTTTTATGATATCTTGAAGAAGAACAAGAAGTTTGAATGGATCGAAGAACACAAAGAAGCATTTCGGGAGCTCAAAAGATACTTAGGTTCCGCACCGCTATTGGTGAAGCCTATAGATGGAGAACCACTTCTCCTCTACCTCTTGGTATCCTAAAATGTGGTAAGCGCTGTCATGGCGAAGGATCTTAAACGAAGCCAACATCCTATCTACTATGTAAGTAAAGGTCTTCTAGATCTTGAGACCATGTATTCTCATCTCGAAAAATTAATTATTGCATTAGTGACTGCTTCTACTAAGTTAAGACATTATTTCGAGACACATACTTGTTGGGTTTTGAGCATTCTAACACTCCTAAGTGTATATGCAACCCTAAATACCATGGATCTATGTTTTCTCTATTATACATGCAAATATGAATATTCCAAGGTATTACCCTAACTAGCATACAATCTTTTGGTACTTGAATAATAAACTAGATAGAAATACATACATTGTTGATGTAGCTTAACTCCATGAAGCTCGAGAGCCTAGTGCCCCAAGTGTGACACCTCAAATGGTTCATACAACATCAAATGCACTTGGAATAACTTAGAGAGAAATGATACACTTCATGAAATCGGCTATCCCTCACCATTCCTTCATAGTCTCTCATGGTAGTCGATTTTGACAAGAATAAGATGCTTATATAGTGTGTCACAATTAGGGTTACACCATGTAAACCCTAATTGTCATGGCCTTTCATTTCCATGATCCATGGGTACAAAAACACCATGAAGCATCCATGGAGCATCCTATGGGTTTTAGCCCAACTTGATAATCCATGGAGCATTATACCACTATACAAGTATGGATGATTTACACAATCAACCCATATATTTAATTAGTCTCCTTTTTGATCACTTAATTAATTCCAAATTAATTCTTGATCAATACTAATTAAATAATCTTATTAATATATTAGAACTTATAATATATTACCAAACCTTAAGTGTTATTTCTCTCATTTTACTCTATCCAAATGCATGATGCCATGCAACCTAAATGGACCATGCCGAGTCGGGTCAAATACATACCAAATATAGTTATGGACTTAAACACTAATCCAACAATACTATACATGTGAAAACTAATTATCCTATTAAGAATGTGATGAGAAAACCATAGATGTCAGGAAGGATGGAAAAATGGTTAGTGAAGTTAAGCACATTTGACATCAAATATGAGCCAAGATCCGCCATAAAGTCACAAGCATTAGCAAACTTTGTGGTAGACTTTAGTGATGATCTACAAAACGAAGTAGAAATTGAAGCCAAACAACTCCTAGAAGATGAACACTTGGGAAAATAGACAATGTTCATAGTTGGAGCTTCACACCAAAAAGGAACAAGGCTAAGGATCATACTAAAATCGCCACGGGGACATCCTACCCCAAGCAGTTAGTTGCGAATTCAACACAACCAACAACGAAGCAGAATATGAAGCACTCATTATGGGACTACAATTGAATAAGGATATTCAAGTATTTGTTGATTCTTTATTATTAACTAATCACTTCAATGGATCTTATGCCGTGAAAGGTGAAAGATTAGCATTATACCTGGAGATCCTAAAAAATTTAGCGTCTGATTTTGAAAACTTTAGCCTAACCCAAGTTCCTAGAGAAGAAAACACAGAAGCAGATGTATTAGCCAACTTAGGAACCTCCCTAAGGATCCCACCAGAAACGAAGATCCCTATAATCCACATAATAACTCCAGTTATAGAATCCCCTTATGACAAATTCGATGATCCTAAACAACCAATAAATGTAACAACCATCAGAGATCCTGACCATCAGATCCCTCCTCAAAGGGATCCTAAAAAACAGGATCCTCGAAGAAGTCCACGATCATGGGTCCAACCAATTATGGAGTATATCCAAAATGGCACGATTCCAACAGAAGAAAAACGCGAAAGAGCATTCAGAACAAGAGTCTCAAGATTCGTAATAATCCAAGGTAAACTCTATAAAAATTCTATGGCATGTCCATATCTTAGATGCTTGGAAGATCCTAAAGCTGCAGAAGTGTTGAAGGACATACATGAAGGAGACTGTGGCAATCACACTGGGGATATATCCTTATGCTCCAAGGTACTGAGAAAATGATACTACTGGACAACCATGAAAAGAGATTCTTTTCTACATGCTCAAAAGTGTGATGCTTGCCAAAGACATAACAACATCCTGCATCAACCAGCAGAACCTCTACATCCTATTATCTCTCCATGACCATTCATGAAATGGGGAATGGATATAGTGGGAAAATTACCAATAGCTCCAGGAGGAAAATTCTTCATGTTAGTGATGATTGATTAGTTCTCGATGTGGATTGAAGCGGAAGCCTTCGTTTAGGTAAGAGACAAAGAGGTAGTCTCGTTTATTAAATGTAATATCTTGACCATGTTTGGGATCCCGGCTGAAATCATATGCGACAATGGATCCCAATTCATAAGAAAAAGGAAAAGAGACTTTTTCACGAGTTGGTGAATCAAAATGATAATGTCCACTCATGTTCATCCCCAAGCTAATGCTCAAGCAAAATCTAGCAATAAGATCATAGTGAACAACTTGAAGAAAAGGCTAGACAAAAAGAAAGAAAGATGGGCATAAGAGCTTCCTTTCGTCCTATGGGCAGATAAGACTACTTCCAAAGTAGCCACACGTCAGACCCCTTACTCCTTGGTGTTTGGGACAGAAGCAATGATCCCTACCGAAGTAGTGACCCCGAAGGAAAGATACTTGCTACAAAATCAAGAAAAAAATGACAGGATCCTAGGCCAAGATCTTGACACTATTGACGAACTCAGAGATCTTGCCAAGATACGTACTGTTGCTCATCAACAAAGGATCACCAAGGCTTACAACAAGAACATAAAAGTTAGAAGGTTCCAAACAGGAGACTTGTTATTAAGGAAAACATTCCAAAACACCAAGGATCCTAGTGTAGGTAAATTAGCTCCTAAATAGGAAGGACCATATCTCATAGATGCTGAAGTAGGAAAAGGAGCATATTGGCTACCAACACTCGAAGGAGACATTTTGCCAAGATCCTGGAATGATATACATCTCAAAGCATAATATATGTAAATAAGGTCGAATGATCTTCAACAAAACCAAGTTGCACATGTTCTTTACCTTAAACTTTTCATCATTACTTATTTTCTCCTCGAATAAATTACTACTTTAAGCATCGGAGGGGAGTTATCTAGACTAACGCCCACCCCTAGCAAACGTTTGCTATGCAGAACAACGTACAACTCAGGATCTCCATAAGCAATGATCCTGAAACATTAGGATCCTCGAGGTTGAAGATCTTGGAACATGAGGGTCCTCAAGGTTGAAGATCCCAAAACATAAGGATCCCCATGATCCTGAAACATAAGGATCCTCAAGGTTGAAGATCCCGAAACATAAGGAACCCCAAGATCCTGAAACATAAGTGTAACATTCCAAAAATCTGTATAAAAAAATTTTCTTTAAATCATTACTAAAACCATTTTTATAAAAACATATCATAAAGCATAACATAATTGAAAGTATTAATTCCAAAACATAATTTCATTATCAGAGTAAAACATCCCAGGCTGACTAATCAATGGTGTGTGCAATGCGATCACCCCGAGATCTTCCCTCCGCTACCGGAAGTACCTGAAAACAAAACTGAAAACCGTAAGCACGAAGCTTAGTGAGTTCGCCCAACCTACCACATACCCTGCATAAACACATACAACATATACTGTGCCACGCCCGCTATTCCGGGCCTCGCTCGCTACTTCGGGCCTCGCCCGCTACAACGGCCCGCCGCTCTAGGCCCCGCCTAGCTTCGAGCCCCGCTCGGATACATATCTGTTTCTCTTAGGCCCCGCCTGTCTCTGGGCCCCGCCCGCTAACCACATAATACAATTAGCATATAACATATAACTGAACATAGCCTACTGTAATCCTATCCTTAGGTGTGACAACCCGAAATTTCCATTCGGTCAAACCCTAAAAGTCAACCACTTCGTATCATAAGTCAATGTCATTATTTCTTATTTTTAAGAAATATAAAGTTCGTTTGATTATTTTAATATTATTTTTAAACAAACGGGTGAAAGAAAGTGTCGTCTCGGGTTTTGAATTTTAAAAACCGCAAACACCTCGCGCCTTAGAAATTCCCGACCAAACTTTTAGGTTTGGGTTGAAAAATCACCCAAAAATCGTGAACTCATACCTATGTATGAGTTTACTCCCCAAAAACAAGTCATTTTTGTTTACTCCCCATTTTCTAAAAGAGTAAACTCCAAACTCTCTCAAGTATCATCCTAGTTTTTGTTCTAGATCTTCAAACTAGTAAGTGTTCTAACCTTTCAAGTTAGTATAGCACTTAATCTAGTGATTGTACATCCTTTAATCCATTCATTTATGTGTTTTGACTAGTTTTTCCAAAACACCAAGAACACACACTAGTGTTCTTGGACTTAAAGTTCATTTCAAGCTTCCCCAATGTAAGTACTTCTATCCTAGAGTCATTTAAAGCTAGCTATACATGTTTATACCAAGGAAAAGTCCCAAGAACACCAAGAACAAGGTGTTCACGGTTTTGGGAGGCTCCCAAAACCGTAAACACCAAATATAGTACCTTAGGGTGTCTAGATGCTTCACAATGCCTTAAGGACTTGTCTAGATCCATCCTTGATGAGTGTATCACACAAAAAGCACCAAATCATATATTTTTATGTGTTTACGGTTTGGGGAGCTCCCAAAACCGTAAACACCTCAAATGATGCGTAAAATTCCCATAAATGTCCCATGGATGTTCGTTATGCCTAAAATCTAACCTAGACTAGTGCCATGTTTTAGCTAAGGACTTGAAAACCGCCAAATACCAAACTTAGGAGTTAAAGGTAGTAAACTCATGAGTTTAAGGTAGTAAACTCATGAGTTTAAGGTAGTAAACTCCAGGAGAAATGGTCCTTAGATCGTAAACTCCATTTAGGAGTGTTTTGATGCCACACAACACTTCCTAAGGCTAAATCATGAAGTAGGAATGCTTGGAATACCTTAGAAGACTTAAAACCAACAAATGGTCAAAAGGTTAGGAGTTTACGACCGTAAACTCAAGAGTTTACGACCGTAAACTCAAGGGGTGTTGGTCCTTAGGGAGTAAACTCATTTTAAGAGTGTTCCTTGAACCCCAATCATACTAGCCTTTCCCTACAACACTTAGATGCACTCCTTAGCACTTATAACACTTATACAAAGTGTTTGTCATGCCTTAGAGTGTCTTGATTTTGTTTATTAGTTGTTTAAAGACTAATTGTTTATATACATATATCCTTATATGTTATTAGGATCTTTGTGCGTGTCTAAGTCTTCACTTGACACCAAGCATTTATCCGACACTTCCTTCCGATCCACTTGCTACAGGTGAGTTCATACCCCTTAATCAATGTTTTAACTGTTTTTAAATGTTTTATGGGGGGGGGGATACAAGTAGAATTATGCTAATTATTATATCAATCACATGTGATTAATAAGCAGCATTCAAATGATTGGCTACTCATTAGCCATTTTACTAAACAGTTTCCTTTAAATGTTTTTCATAAACACTTTATGTGTTTAAAACTCCTTATTAAATTGTACATTTTATTCTGTATGTTTCCATTCAAACTCATTTACAATTGTGTTTCAAACAAATGTTTCCTTATACTTAAATTGTTTTATCAAACACATGCCTTCAAACCGTTTTATAGATTGACATAATGTCGATCTTTTCTTAGATAATAATTATGTTCAAAGGTTTTACAAAACTTATTTTATGCTTTTATATTATAAATTGCATGCCTATATATGTATAGTTATATAAGAAATGTTGAAAGGACTTAGGAAGGCTATCCACCTTGTTTCCTTTTCCTCAATTTGGATGTGGTCTGGTGGGATATCGGGTACCCGTCCGAAGGTCGTTTAAATATTTGTTATATATCATGTGTACATATATAGTCATAAAGGTCCTTCTAGTTCATTCAATGCCCTTGGGTAGCAAGGGTATACATCCAAGTCCATACGTACCAGTTAGATTACTAGTAAACTACCATATGGGTAGTTTAGGAAGATACTAGAACTATTACTAGAACACGATATCATACAATGAGTCAGTTCATTCACGAGTCTATACTTTCTAGAACATTACAGTACATTACTATACTTGCTAGATAGAGAGACCATACATTACATCTAGAACATTACAATACATTACTATACTTGCTAGATAGAGAGAGCATACATTACAACGAGAACATTACAGTACATTACTATACTTGCTAGATAGAGAGAGCATACATTACAGTACATTACTATACTATTACATAGATATGTTTACATGATCACACTTACATGAGTACGCTTACATATACATAGAACAGACGTCACTAGGTGCTATAGCATGGAACAAGTTCATGATCTAACTATACCGATGAATCGCAACGCAATTGTGATAGTTATATCGGGTATACATGATCATAGTAATGTGGATGTGTCATGTTGTGCAGATATGCCTGAGCGTGTAAGGTCTCAAAATCCCTTTGACAGGGGAGCGTATAGCCTGGGATCTAGCCATCACATTATACCTTATCCCTCAAATAAGGCAGTTGAGTACCGATGTAGTTATTTATTACAAATACTACAGTACTTAGAAGAATTACCCTAGACTTTAGGTAATTAGTACGGTTGTAGTTCGACACTACACCATAGTACAATTTCATTTTCCCATTGCATTCACTTCGTGAATTTTCACACGACACACGGTAATGTAGAAACTATATTTTTGGTTAATGATAGTCAAATTTGGGAAAATACACTCTCTTACAAGAGCCATACACACAGACACTAGATGCCTTGGTAGAAGGACACAATTAGTAGGAAACATAGGGCTTCCTAGGATCATACAAAACATTTTTATACTTACAATTCATATACATTTTTATACTTACAATTCATATACATACAAATACTTACTTACAAATTAAGACACTAAAATAATTATGATCTCACCAGCTTTAAGCTGATACTCGCTTTCAAAATTACTTGTATCCTCAGGTCAACCATAGACAGGTACCGATGCAAGGTTCATGGAAGATGGTGCTCGTTCAAGACGCATCTTTCATTTTGATTTATTCTTTAGTGTCTATTATAATTTGACAGAACACTTGTATTAAAATTATATTATTAATGCAATGGATGATGTTGTTGCTTGTTTACTACTTTTCATTGTTGTGATACTGTACATGACGTCCTCCGCCCCAGAACGTTTCCGCCGTTCTTGGTTTTGGGGTGTGACATTAGGCCTCACCTGTCTTGGGCCTCGCCCTTATCCTGTCGTTAGGCCTCGCCTGTCTTGGGCCTCGCCCCTATCCTGTCACTAGTGAGTCGTGGAACCCCGTCCAAGCTCCTACGGTAAGTGAGATACGGGCCCAAGCCCACACTCACTCCATGCCTATCTCGGGCCTCACCTATGCTCTGCTACTAATGAGATATGGAACACCGTCCATACTCTGCTATTGGTGAGATAGGGGACCTCGCCCACACTCACCTTCCTACCAGGCACATACATGCATCATACAGACAACAAGTATACTCTATCATGCAAACCATTCCTTGGGCACCCGCTTGACATCGGACCTTGGTCCGGAATATCATACTAGCAAACAGTGCCTAGGGCTAACTCCCGGGTCTTCCTACTCATAACTACATGGGCCGGTATTATGGCCGTAGACCCATTCAAACAAAGGGAAACTCACCTGCACTGCTGAACTTTTGCTGATAACCCTCTGACTGCTGATCGACAATTCTCTAAACCGCTGCTCCACTAGCTACCAATATCAATATACATATATCACTTAGTTCCAAACTGAACTCTAAAAGCCAAACTAAGTCAACCCTGGTAAAATTTAATCTTTCTGGCTGGATCTACTCGCCGAGTCAGTCCTTTGACTCGTCGAGTACATGTACTCAGAACCCTCATAATGCGACCCAACTCGCCGAGTCACCCCAAGACTCGTCGAGTTCAACGATCTCTGAGTCCCATCCTGTCCAACTCACTGGGTCACCACTCAACTCACTGATCTGAGCCTTAACCAGAAGGGGTTAGTGTTTCGCGACCTGACTCGCCGAGTCCAAGAACAGACTCACCGAGTCCAAGACAATATTTAACAGACTCGCTGAGTTGTTCTTCCAACTCATCGAGTCCATGCCTATCTCCATCCAACTCGCCGAGTCCACCCATGTGACTCGCCGAGTCGCTTCAGTTCTTAATCCATACAGTGGCTTTTCGAGCCATGCAGGGGTTCCAACTCATAAATCTACTCTTCCCAAGTCTATTCCTCACGTAAATTTGCAAACTTTACGTGAAACCAAAGAGATATAGGCTTAAAACACTCTAGGGATAGGGTTTGTGACAAAGGGGCTTCACCAACAACTTATTGGCATCAACTTTATGGCTTTCTGGATCCTTAATAGCCTAGATCTGAGGTAGGAACCTCAGATCTACTCCAAACTCGAAATAAACCTCCTGCATACTCAAAATGCCCAAATCTCAATCATAAGATAGATCTACTGCAATAAGGTCAGCTTATTACCTCAAGGGATCTGAAAAGTCACACCAACTCTGTATCCAAGGCTTCCTCTTGCACCACTATGAACCTCCTTCTCTTCAAAGCTTTAAATCACTTCACCAAGGCTAGATCTTGCTCAAAATGGATATGGTGGCTAGGGTTCGGTATTCTGGGTGAGAGAGGCTGTAAAGGAACCCTAGGGAAGAGAATGAGACGTTTAAATAGGGCACCAAATCCCGAACTTAGGGTTTCCCCATCCAGATCGGACTCGTCGAGTCTACTCTCCGACTCGTCGAGTCGGTCACTTACTCTTCGATCCGGATCCCGCTCGGACTCGTCGAGTTCACCTATGGACTCGACGAGTTGACCCCGTGAATTAGGGTTTTCCTTTCCTTTCTTACTCTTTCAAATTTTGGGTGTTACAACTCTCCCCCACTTAAACTAAACTTCGTCCTCGAAGTTTTTCTACGGCCAATCGCCCTGCAATCTGCTTTCAACACTCTACTTGGTAGACCTAACACCTGTTGACTATCTCCGCTGGCCTTCCGCCCGTTCATTTTAAATAACATTAATCCTTGCGGATAATATTCTCGGGTTAACCCTATCCCTGACCATCCTAGGAACACAACTTACTCAACTGACAAACCTTCTGGTACTCCCCGAGTACTTATGCTGGACACCCTAGGGGTTCACCCCCTTTTCCTTGTGCGTTTTCTGGCCTCCCCAAGGCAACGTTCCATAACCAACTACTTCCTCTGTCACTGTGAAGGTCCTATCCTTCACCAACTCCATTACTCCCTCTACTTCCAATACGGGTCATTACCGCCAGTATCCACTGGACACTTCTTACTACTATAACTTAGTGCTGAGCACCCCTCCCAGCGAATTGTTCGGATAATCCTTCGAGTAAAAGATTCATCCCCGCAATGGTTAGACTCAGACGAGAGCTGCGCAACAGGGTCAAACCCTTCCCTATGAGATTCTCCAACCTACTGTAATGTGCATAGCACCCCTCGATCAACTAACTGTATTCCATCATAGTCTGCTTACCATCACTGCCACTGACTGAAATTTTCTGTTGTCCCTTATCAGCCTTCCGGATGAACCGAGACCACCCTGGTCCCTACTGATTGAGAACTATCTGGATTACTGGCTCCCACCGGTCGCTAGCCCCAACACAAACTTCTAGTCGCTCCCAGCAACTTCCGAGGAAACTTAGGCTACCTAATACTGCCCCCTCTACTCTGCACTCTGGCGCTACAAGTCCTGGGATTCTCGATCCCCTAACATGACCCTAAGGTCCTTACCTGGTCCCACCTGTGCTACTAAAACTCATGGGCCTTGCCCATGGGTCTCACCCGACTATACTACTGAGCAACCCTACTCTCAGGTCTCACCTATACTGCTACTCTCATACGGGCCTCGCCCACGGGTCTCACCTAACTACATCCTGGAGCGGCCTCTCCCAAGTTCTCACCTCTGTAGGGCTATGCAAGCAAGCTCCATACTATTCTCATCCACTACTCATTCCTGATTCCTACCTGGATCACTAGGAGGTAAGGGCCTCGCCCCAACTCCGCTAACTAGGAGATACGGGCCTCCGCCCACACTCCGCTAACTAAGCTGCTAGGGAATGCTACGGCTTACCCGTAGTCTTACAATACCTTCCATACTCACTGACTGCTAGTGAATGCTACGGCTACCCCATAGTATTACAACACTTTCCACCTCTAACTGCTGTTGGAGAAAGGTGCGGCTCTCCTGCCGCTCTACCATGCTCTACATGCTATCTCTGCCACTGACTACTAACACGAAAGCATCCCATGCTAACCGTTCTCAAGATCCTCATTCCAACTCTTTCGAGTCCTGCAGGCGATCCTCCATCCTGAAATTCCAACCAGATACTAACCATCTCGATTACATGAACTAACTGTTGGGAAGTTTCTCAAACTCCCAACACTGAACTTCACAATCCATCAATCGATGTGTTACTTTTTTTTTCCTTCTCAGAGGTCGCGTACTCATTCTGGATCTGCGTGCTCTTACCCCTGTACTCTCAGAGGGTTCTCCCCCACTTTGATCCTGCTTATACCTCGCTGCGCAATACTTGAGAGAAATTCCCAATCTTCTCTACTATACCGCAGTTAATCTGCTGAAAATCCCAAGCTTGACACAGCTAGGGATCTAAGCGATCCATCACTCGATAACACCTTTCTGAATCCAGCGGGTTACTACTGAGTTCCGCACAAGCATGCTATAGTTACTGCATCCTAAGTAACATGCTTCCATAGGGCACAACCCCCCAAACTACCATTTTATTATCCAAGGTATGCAAATGGCATATAACTAAATCGCAAGCAAGCCGCTCAATTCTAAAATACTTATACCAATAACGATGCAGAACCATAACAATATAATCATGAATGAAGGAAAAAGAAAATGGAAGTCGCATACCTGCAACGTCTGGCGCTGCTCGCGTCTCCATGGTAGTCATCTGAAAAGCCCTGCCTCCTACCGCAGGCGCCTCTGCTCGGCCCTGACGGCCGTCTGTGATCCTTAGAGTTGCAGGGGTAGGTGCTATCACCCGTCTCGCCGAAAACAAACTGGGTCACTGGGCCTTCTTGTGGCCCCATTGACTGCAGTGGAAACATATCAATTTTGATCCCTGTGTGGTGGTAGCAGTATAAATCCCTGCTAAGATGACCAGTCTGGCCGCACTTGAAGCAGCCCGAATCTCCACCACTACCACTCCTACACGCACCCTCGTGCATCCTGCCGCACCTCCCGCATCGGTCGCGGCTTAGGTAATCCCTCGATCTCGAATCTGACCCCTTGGGCCTTTTGCCCGAACCTGTGGCTACCTGAACCTCATCTGGCTTCCTTTTCCGGATCTGCTCCAAATCAATCAATCTCTCTCTCTCTAGCTCGTGTGATCATATCCTCCAACGTTTTGCAGCTGGACCTGCTCACAAACTGCCTGATGTCATCCCTCAACATCTCGTGGTATCGAGCCTTCTTCATATCCTCATCTGCGACATACTACGGAACAAGAAGGGCTCTCTCCCTGAACTTGGCGGTGATCTCTTCCACAATCTCAGTAGTTTGCGTCAAATCCTGAAACTCCTGTGCCAACTGCTGCACCTCAATAATCGGTGAAAACTCAGCCCTAAACCCAGTCGAGAAATCGCTCCATGTCATCGCGTCCAACGCGGCATCATCACCAAAGGAATGACCAACCTCCTCCCACCAATCCCTCACTCTGTCCTTCAGAAGATAGGAGGGAGTCTGACCTTGTCCCCCTCGGGACACCGGCTTGTACGGAATGCTTTGGCAACATCAGCCAACCACCTGCTGCTAGCGATGGGGTCCCTAGCCCCATGATAATCTGGCGCTCCTCAAGCTCTAAACTCTCGGAATGTCATAGTACGCACTCCCATCAAATCCATTATCTCGGTACAAAAGGCTCACAGCCTCTCATCCAAGATCTCCAGTATACCCTCCTTGACCGTGCTAAAGATCACAGGAGTCTGATCTAGGATACTGTGCGTAACCTCAGCTGATATCAACTCCCTCATCCACTCCTCAAGCTGCTCGGCCCCTGAACCCGAGCCTGATCCCTCTCCGGCGCCTGATCCGCCCACTGGTCTCTCTCGCAATGTCACCATGCTGAAAACATATCGCAATATTATCAGAATACTCATCACTGCTGAGGGATCATATGCACACACTACAAGTTTCCCGGTCTCATCTTGGCCTTTCTCGAATCGAGGATGGATCCTCTACTTTCAGTAGTACTGGCCCATACTACCTTCCACAGCTATCCGTACTTTCCTCAAGAACTGCTTCGACTCCAACAGGTCCCTTTTTCTACTACTACTGCTCCTAGCACTATCTCATCCTAGGCTTACCCTAGGGAAACCTCTGACTCAACTCAAACCAGTCCTCAGCTGCTGAAGGCCTCCTTGTGATGCCAATTAGCCATCACCTGAGTACCATCACATGTGACGAGGCTCAGATAATCCTTCGAGTAGAAGACTCGTCCCTATAACGGTTGGACTCAGACAGGAGCTGCGCAATAGGGCTAAATCCAGCACTCTGAGATTATTTAACCCCGATCACATGTGACGTGACGTATTCACCTAATGGCTAACTCCCATAAATTAGAATCCCACAATGCACAGAGCAAGTATCATTCGGACAAGGGAAAAATCTAACCATAACATACTCAACAATCATAATGTCATATCAAGAATCTGCACTAGCATGCGACATAAGCTCATATACTCAGGAATAACCTAAACAGACTACCCTACTACTGTCTAACCAGCACTGTCATGCAGCTCAAAGCACATATAACAGGCACATAAGGCATCCTCCCTAGATCTTTAGTTCTAATCTAGCATGCTACTCTACTAACTGAGAATCATAACATAAACTTGTATGGGTATTTGGGGGTACCTACTTGAGCTCGGCTGATTGCATGCACCACACCCTTTTCTCTTATCAAACTTCTTTTTCTTTCTTTTTCTTTTCGCTTTTCTAAAATGGTTTCCTTTCTAAAAACTCTTTTTACAAAACTGTCTTTTCATTTTGAAAACTTTTAGACCAATCCCTTAGTATGAGTTCAGACACACCCGAGAGTATGTCTGAATCCCTCAAACCAAGGCTCTGATACCAACTTGTAACATCCCAAAAATCCGTAGCAAAAATTTTTCTTAAAATCATTACTAAAACCATTTTTATAAAAACATATCATAAAGCATAACATAATTCAGAGTATTAATTCCAAAACATAATTTCATTATCAGAGTAAAACATACCAGGCTGACTAATCAATGGTGTGTGCAATGTGATCACCCCGAGCTCTTCCCTCCTCTACCAGAAGTACCTGAAAACAAAACTGAAAACCGTAAGCACGAAGTTTAGTGAGTTCCCCCAACCTACCACATACCCTGCATAAACACATACAACATATACTGTGCCACGCCCGCTACTTCGGGCCTCGCCCGCTACAACGGCCTGCCGCTCCAGGCCCCACTTGGCTTCGAGCCTCGCTCGGATACATATTTGTTTCTCTTAGGCCCCGCCCGCAAACCACATAATACAATTAGCATATAACACATAACTGAACATAGCCTACTGTAATCCTGTCCTTAGGCCTCGCCTGTCTTGGGCCTCGCCCCTATCCTGTCACTAGTGAGTCATGGAAACCCGTACAAGCTCCTATGGTAAGTGAGATACGGGACCACGCCCACACTCACTCCATGCCTATCTCGGGCCTCACCCATGCTCTGCTACTAATGAGATATGGTACACCGTCCATACTCTGCTATTGGTGAGATACGAGACCTCGCCCACACTCACCTTCCTACCAGGCACATACATGCATCACACAGACAACAAGTATACTCTATCATGCAAACCATTCCTTGGGTACTCGCCCGACATCGGACCTTGGTCCGGAATATCATACTAGCAAACAGTGCCTAGGGCTAACCCCCGGGTCTTCCTACTCATAACTACATGGGCCGGAATTGTGGCCGTAGACCCATTCACACAAAGGGAAACTCACCTGCACTGCTGAAATTTTGTTGATAACCCTCTGACTGTTGATCAGCAATTCTCTAAACCGCTGCTCCACTCTAGAAGCCAAACTAAGTCAACCCTGGTCAAAGTTAATCATTCTTGCTGACTCTACTCGCCGAGTCAGTCCTTTGACTCGTCGAGTACATATACTCAGAACCCTCATAATGCGACCCAACTCACCGAGTCACCCCAAGACTCATCGAGTTCAACGATCTCTGAGTCCCATCCTTTCCAACTCACTGGGTCACCACTCAACTCACTGATCTGAGCCTTAACCAGAAGGGGTTAGTGTTTTGCGACCTGACTTGTCGAGTCCAAGACGATCTTCAACAGACTCTCCGAGTTGTTCTTCCAACTCGTTGAGTCCATGACCATCTTCATCCAACTCGCCTAGTCCACCCATGTGACTCGCCGAGTCGCTTCAGTTCTTAATCCATACAGTGGATTTTCGAGCCATGCAGGGGCTCCAACTCATAGATCCACTCTTCCCAAGTCTATTCCTCACCACTTTATGTGAAACCAAAGAGATATGGGATTAAAAGACTCTAGGGATAGGGTTTGTGACAAAGGGGCTTCACCAACAACTTATTGGCATCAACTTTATGGCTTTCTGGATCCTTAATAGCCTAGATCTGAGGTAGCAACCTCAGATCTACTCCAAACTCGAAATAAACCTCCTCCATACTCAAAATACCCAAATCTCAATCATAAGATAGATCTAACTGGAATAAGGTGAGCTTATTACCTTAAGGGATCTGAAAAGTTACACCAACTCTATATCCAAGGCTTCCTCTTGCACCACTATGAACCTCCTTCTCTTCCAAGCTTCAAAACAATTCACCAAGCCTAGATCTTGCTCAAAATGGATATGGTGGCTAGGGTTCGGTATTCTAGGTGAGAGAGACTGTAAAGGATCCCTAGGGAATAGAATGAGACGTTTAAATAGGGCACCAAGTCCCGAACTTAGGGTTTCCCCATCCAGACCGGACTCGCTGAGTCCACTCTCCGACTCATCGAGTCGGTCACTTAGTCTTCGACCCAGATCCTGCTCGAACTCGTTGAGTTCACCTATGGAATCGACGAGTTGACCCCTTGACTTAGGGTTTTCCTTTCCTTTCTTAGTCTTTCTGATTTTGGGTGTTACAATAAGGATCCTCAAGGTTGAAGATCCTGAAACATAAAGATCTTGACATACAAAGATCTCAACATCTTAACACTTGGATAATTCCATTATATTAACGATACGATCTTTAAACTATTATATACACAAGCTAGAGACTGATCATCTCTCCTACGTGTAAGGGTACTTAATCCCTCTAAGGTTTAAAGAGCCAATTACCTCTTTCACACGAACTAAGGTTTATACACCTCGTTTGAACGCACGATATCTAACTATGGGATACGAATAAGGGGATAATTTCACGATGCAGTGACTTAGCAACCCTTTTATCTTTTGAACATAAGTTAAGATCTTTAAGGTTTATAACATTTTCATGTTATCCAAAAGTTGAAATCCTACCCCGGTGATTAATTAAGGCTTATGACATTTTTCATGTTATCAAAAGTTGGGATCTGACCCCAGAAATTACATAAGGTTTATGACATCTTCATGTTATCACACGTTGAGATTTTTCCCCAGAAAATACACACAAATCATAACATTTTCATAAGTAGGGATATTTCCCATGAGATATGTCACAAATTGGGATCCTCCCCAATATATAACATTAACATGTTATTAGTTGGATTTATGGTATTACCCAAGAATATTGTCAAAGTTTATAACCTAAACATGTTATCTTAAGAAGGGAATACTACCGTATGATCAAATGATTAAGGATCCTCATCACTAAGGATCCTCATCATTAAGGATCCTCATCGCTATAGATCCTCATCAATGAAGAACCTTATCATCAGAAGTCAACAGTGATCCCAAGTTCTTTTCTAAGTTGAGATTTATCCTTAGCAAATTGTAAGCATGAAAAGCTTATGAAGCTTAAGGAAAAACTTGAAGACGATCAGGTTCCAACTGTCCTTATTCTCGAAAAACTCTAAGTGAAGTTTAAGGATCCTAAGCAAAAATTATTTGATTATCAGAATTCAAGTATGCTAAAAATGATTCACTAAGAGAATTTTGTGTCAGGATTGTTTGTAGAAACTAAGTTTTCTGGGATCCTGATTATTTAAGGATCCTAATATCATGACAATCATAAAGAGAAATCAGAAGAGAGATATAAAAGGAAAACAAAACCATTGCATTCAAAAGGGGTTGCACACCAACCTAACCAAAAGATTAATTGATTTACATTACTGATAAAAAAAACTACTTAAACTAACTTCTCGCAGGCCTAGACCTTAGCCTTGTCATCATAGGCCGCACCCTTCTTCTCCACTCCTTCGGTCAGCTGCAATACAGGATCCTGATTGGTGGTCGCAGGCTTGCCAGTCAATTTGACCAGTGCCTCACGCCAACCTTCCACGTCCCAGGAACCTGCATTCTCAAGATCCTCCACAAGATGGATCTTGGCCTCCCAAACAGCTATTGCATCACTGACCTTCGCATCAGAGATCATTTCCTCCATCTCGTGCAAGTGCTCCTCCTCCTTCTCAGCCTTCTCCTTGTCGAGCAGCTCCACTCTCCTCAACATATCCTCGTTGGTCGCTTTCAAAATCCTCTCCTGTCCCTAAAGGGCTTGTTCAGCCCTTTCCGCTCGGATCCTTAGGTCAGCGGAAACATGATCAGAGACTTAAATAGAGACATAGTGAGTGATCAAAAGGTAAAATAAAAGATAGAACGAGAATAAAACCGACACTTATGGCTTGGGAGAAAAAGATCAATTTCTGGAGCGTGTCCTCAGCCCCGAGGCTCTCCAAAGAAAGATATGCAAACTCAACAGTTTTCCTTTTCAAGGATCCCGAGATCTTCACTTTTAAGTCAACGGTCGATATTTTGGGAGGAAGAGAAGATGAGGTCTTCTCCTTCTTCACTGTCATCTGATCCTTCGAGATGTCTGTATCAAGATGAACGAGTGTAAAGCGAGCACTGGAGCAAGTAACTTTGGATCCTATTTATAATATATAATAGAAGACTATTAGTAACCTTCATCACAAGCGAAAGGAATCAAGGATCCTTACCTGTCGACATAAGGTTAGTGACAGAAGAGATGTCTTACAGAGTGGCTTGATCAAATCGAAAGGATCTCTTAGCTTCAGATAGGGACAAGAACATCTCGATCTTCTCTTCTGATCCGTCAGCAACAGGAATGAGCTCTTTGAATTTGAAAGCTGCAAAAAAGCAAAAAAATTAAGAAGATGTGAATTCCAGGATCCTTATATCAATATAAAAGAATCCTACCTTTCTTGACCCTTGCATCCGGTAGGAGATCCCCACTAGGAACAAAGTTATGTCTCACAAAAAGGTATTTCTCTTTCCAATCTCTGTCATTATGTTTGGTTTAAGGACTAGAGGAGATTTGTGGATTTTGACTTTGAGGAGAAAGAGAGAATTCCCGAAGGTTGTGAGATCATATATGCAGTCCAGATCAGGAAGACTAATGTCAAGGCTTTTTGACTGATTTACTTGATCAATCCAGAAGAGGATCCTCCAAACAATTGGCATGGCGTCGATATATCAAATCCCAGTCGCCTTGAAGCATTTGGAGACAATCCCAGGAAAAGGGTGTTTTAAACCCAGGGAGAAGGGGTATTCGGGGAAACACACCCAGGTAGGAGAAACAAAGTCAGGCTGAATGAGAGGGTTGAAGGGCCTGAAAAAAGCTTTAGGGGGAAGGCTCCATTGAGTCCCAAAGACTCAATTTCATCATCACCAAAGGAACACGTCTCCTCGTAGGAGAGAATCCCTTGGTCGATGAAGTCATCTTTGGGGAGAGCTAAGAGGTTTTTGCGAGAAATGGCCATTTTTCTAACCATGATAGAAGAAATAAAAACGTAGAGATAATTACCTTCTGATGAATCGTCGGTAACTGAAAGGTAGCGCAAGGAAAGAAAAGAAGAACGAGACAAGTAAAGAATGGTGGAACTGATCACCTTTATTTGTACCAAGTATTTGAGGTCGATTTGACTATTAACAGCTAGTTATCCACCCATTGGATTTCAAAATTACCTAGCTGTTAATGGTTAATTACTTTTTTCTCTCCATTTATCTCTTTAATTTAAGTTATTCCTTTAATATTCACGAAATTAACTCCTACATTTGCAGGAATAACTTGGGGGCAATTGTTAGGGCCGTGATCCTCAAAGCATTTAGGATCCTCAAACTTCATCAGATATCTAGGATCCTCAACTATCTCAAGATCCTGACTATTACCGTTATTTTTATTAACATTTATAATGGTTATATTTCATTCATAACTAACACGTGTGCAGAAATAGTCAAGAGAGGACTTATTCACAACAAAGTTTCGTCTCAACCATGTTAAAGACCTAGAATACCAAGTCAAAAAACGTTTATAAAGCTGGTCATAGAGGATCCCAAGAATATCAGACATCTTGTTAGCTAGTTTAGACTATAAATTGACATTTGTATCTCGCACACTGGTTACACTTAGCTTACTCTACAAACTTGTTCACTTGTTCTTACTGAAATACTCTTTGTAATCATCATTTTTACTAATAAAATCATCAAGGCAGGTGATCATTATCACCTCCCAAGGTTTTATTCCGGAGATCCTAGCAAGGATCAAAGGCTTTCTTTGTAAAAAATCGTGTCATTCTCTTTACCTTTCTATATTCCATAATTCAAACATCACAGCCTCTCATTCAATTTGGTTGACCAATACTTGTGTAATTTTTGACCAAAAAAGTACGTCTGGGGCCTTTTCCAGGGTCATCTTGAAGTTCTCAAGTGGGATTGAATCAGTTGGTTCGGTACCCCAGTAGTTGATTTCCACTAGCAGTTTGTAGATGCAAGCTCTCAGACCTATAAACCAATCCTCATTTTCCGAACAATAGCTGCCCTTCGAATGACTATCGTATATAGTCATTTTGAATGTATTCAAATCCAAAGAACCCAAAAACCAATGAACTTGTGGTATGTTAATTGGGATGTAAAGGTACAAAATGGTTAGAAATAATTAATTAGTATATAAATACTCAGATAATGTAATCCAACCAAAATTATACCTTATCAAACTCTGCCCAAGCTGGGTAAACGGATCCGTCAGCCATGTCACTCCACTCATATGCATCAGTGTTGAAAGTTGATGGCACCACCGTCCACTGAGCACCATCCGCTCTACGCTCTAGCAGCAATGAGATCCACATAATGATGTGCTGCCAATTATTTTTTTGTAGTAATGTAAGTATTATTATTAGAGGTATAGTATGTAATAATAAAATAATTATATTACTAACATCATATGACAACCATCCTCCATGACTATCCACATATAACCGTGTCCAAAACTCAAGCATAAAAACCGTTCAAATAATTGTGAGCACTCAATAGCGAACCATCCCATTCTTTATACGCAATGTGTACAATATGATCTACAAGATTGTCCAACGGTGCTGGTTGTTATAGTGTAACACCTTTCCTCTTCATTTGTATTCATGACGACTTATACCATATGGACATAAATTTTTGGCATTTAGAACGCCTAAGAGGTGCTTGCGCCAATGTTTTGTAATCATCCCCCGGAATCTCTGTTACATCCAACGGGTGAATAACCGGAGACTGTTGCTCTGGGCCGAAATCCAGTGGTTGTTTAGGGCTGACATTCAGTGGTTTTTTAGGGCCAAAATTCAGCGGCTTTTCAGGGCTTCTTAACACATAATCATGCTCCCATAACTCATTTTCATTGTAGTATCCATGTATGGTTCAATAATGTATACTTGTAAACGATGCAAAAATATAAGGACCATAAACGATGAAATAATAAAAAATGTACCTCCATCCCCTTCGAGGTACCAACATCGTCTCCAGGAGTGTTAATAAGAAGTTTTTAGAACCATTGACAAAGTTGCCTCATGCTCTGTTAAACTCTCCTCCTGAGACCGCAACTGCTCGCGACATTGTTGGACCTCATTTTTCAATTGACCGACCTCATTCTATAAGTCGCTAATAATTTGGTCATTGTCAATTGATGGGCCACCAGGCAGCGGTGGTGGTGGTGGCAGGTGAGATGGATCATCTATATGTGATGGTGTTAGGGAAGGTGCCTTACGAACTTCATGGTCGGGAAAATCAGGACGAGCAATCCATGCCGAGCTAACAACCCACCATTCAACACGCATCTCATTTTTTGTCATCTCCAACTTCGGTACGAGTCTATTATCCTGCTAACAAAATTATAAAATTATAAACATAACATAAATTTAAAATAAATAAATATTTAAATAATAAAGTAATCATATGTTGTCTATTAGTAAAAGTTGTTTATAGTGAGTCTTTTGTAACAGCCTAAGTTTTGACCATGCAATAGCCCGAGGGATTACATCCTGTTGTCAGGTACCAAATAAACTACTCACTGAAAAAGTCTCAAGAATCCATATTTAAATGTTAGCAAACAAATAAATAAAAAAATAGTTAGAATGTTAGCAAACAAAAATAAATAATAAATTTTTTTATTATATACTTACCTTAAAAATGTATAAAAACCCATGTAGGGTATATGCCAATTTTTGAGGTTCGTTCTCTTTCGGTTCTTCTGGATGTTTAAGCTTCTCAACCTTATTGAATACAGTATGTAGTTGTTTGTACAACTGATCCCAAATTATCCCCCCCCCCCCCCATGGATATCTGCTACATAAAAAATTAGTTAACAATTTAATTTCTAAAAAATATTAGTAACTATAGGTAATTTAATTAACCAGTAATTATAAAATAGATGACATTATAAATGTTGAATTCATGAAGGTTTGATAGCAAAGAGAAATACTCTTTTGTAACAGGCTGTTTAGCCAACCGCCCACTGAAACCTTCTCTAATAGGTATAAAAGACATACACAGACTGCATCCTCGTCCGATAACTCATTAAGTGAATTTTTAAATACCTTCTTAACATGGTCTAATTTGATCGAGACATTCGTTGGGACCATAGGAAAGACATGGGAACGAAAGGCGACGCCAGATGTAGAAGCAGGAAAATAGTCACCAAACTGGAAGCCGGTGATAAGACAAAATTCTTTCTTCCCGAAAGACAGCTCGTAACCCCAATCTCAGAAATCATTTCCTCTACTTGGCTTTGATGCCAGTGACAAATCCATGGGAAAATATGTAATGTAGAAGCAAATGATCCCCATCTACATTAGGAATGTCTAACCACCTCCCAAAACTTGTATTCCATAACATAATCTCGCATTCGGGTCTGTTTCTGAATGCCACAAGGATTTCCCCGCTGATTTTGGGTTTACATGAGAGTGTAATTGATGCATCAACAATCATGTCGTGCTACACAAATAAAAAAGGTGTTAGAACTTTATTCTAAATTGGAAATGACTAATATTCCAGACTTGTTCTTTATGTACCGGACGCGTTCATTGTGTTCCGGAATGGTTCTTTGCGTTCTTGAGCCTTCCAAAGTGACATTTTAAGATTCGAAACACGACATTTCGATGTAAATCAACAATAATTACACATCTAAAGTACTTTTCAGTTGGTCCTACAACAATGACATCTTTAATTTAAACTTCAGAACGTTCTCAGTTCATTCAAGATGTGGTTTACTACATCCGGAACAGTAAGTAACAGTAGAAAACGAATAACATACCCGTAAAATAATGGGTCGTAGTGCTCGTCTTCCATGTCGAAGATGGGTGTCGATGTGTGTCGTAGATGGGAGTTGTGTGTTGGAATCGAGTCGGAACGTAGTAATCTAGTCGGAACGTCGGAATCAGAATGCGCTTTTCCGAAAGGGAGTTGCCGCCTCAAATATATTCTGGATTTGAAATTCAAAATCCTGATCCTGAACATATACGGTACTTCTGGAATAGACATTCCGGACCCAATGAAATGGGTCGGTTCACCTGAAAAATAATTTGAAATTAGTTCTGGAAAAACTCATTCCAGAATATGTGGTTATTTTGCCAGAACAAAAGGTTATATTTAAAAAAATCCAAAAAATGTTAGATTACTCAATTTCCCATTTTAAAATATTAAATCTAAAATTTTACATTAATTAAGCTCTGGTTTCATAACCTCAAACAAAGGCTGTTAGGTATTGAGACTATAAAAAACTAGTAGCATGCCATTTTCAAAAGTGCATAATTTTTTCATTTTAGCTCCATTCGACTTGATTGTTTGATGGGAAAATGACTTATAAGCCCAACAAAGTTCTCAAACCATTCACAAAACCTCATGTTTTGTATGTTCAAAAAAACCCAACGAACATAAACTTTTGTCTAAAAAAGCCCAACGAAGTTTCCAAGCCGTTCAAAAAACATTAATCATATTTTGTCTGTTTAAAGGATTAAGTTCATTGAGTTTTTTGGAACAGACAAAACATATTTGAGTTTTTTGAACGGTTTGGAAACTTCGTTGGTCTGACAAGTCATTTTTCCAATATGGTAATAAGCTACTTTATATGTTTCTCTTTTTTGACTTCCATAGAATTGAACAAAAATGTAAACTAGTTGGATTTTTTTTTTGTAAAAAGGTTAAGTTCGTTGGGTTTTTTTGAACAAACAAAACATGATTGAGATTTTTTGAATAGTTTAGAAACTTCGTTGGTCGGTAACTCATTTTCCCATTGTTTGATTTACATTTTCGTTTTTCATTCCTGCTGCATATTGGAACTTTTGTATCGTAATTATTGTTTATATAAATATGATTTCCATAACCATGAACATGAGTACTTATAAATTTATGAAGCTTTTATGTTTCACTAACTTCTCTCTATACGTGTAATTCTTGATGTCCATTATATGCATCCTATACTCCTAATCTTTAATTAAAAGTACCTAACTGTTCAGTATATGGATAAAACCGAATTATCCAATTGGACAATTTGGATTGGACTATTTGGTTCGCATATTCGGATTTTTGGATTGGCTTTTAACAAAACCGAATTATTATTTTGGATTTCGGATTGGTTTTGGTTTATAAAATAAGAACCGAATAATCCAAAAAAACCGAATAAACATTTATTATTTATCTATTTATAGTATATATCCATAGTTATTTATTAATTTGATAATTTATTTTTTCAAATAGGTTCAAAACGTTTCACCCGATAAAAAAAACATTAATATGTATTTTCTTTCAAAAGTTTTCTATCTATAAAATATTTAACTATGATATATTTTCTTAGCAGTTGTTTAAAATTTTCAAAACCTAACTAAATAATTTGTTTTTGGTTCTTATGTAAAGTTGGGTAATATTATAATTATATATCGTTTTAAAATGTTTCGTTTTTTGAAAACCGAATTATAAAAAACCGATCCAACCGAATTGTAATTGGATCGGATCAGATCGGATTTGAATTTAGATTGGACTATTCGGATCCATTTTTTGAAAATCGAAATCAATTTGGAGTCGCTTGATTGGATCGGATCAAACCGATCCATCCAAACGAACACCCCTACATATATGCTTTCCAACATATGATTCGATAAAACAATCATTGGAATTCACTTTAATATATGTTCCTATCTGTCTACGTTCAAAAATATCCAAATTCTCATAATTAGTTTATTAGGTTGAAGCACATTCTAATTACTTATTTTAACATCCCAAATATTCAAAATTTAAGGATGTTACAATATTTCCTTTACAGCACTAATATATGTGGCTGACGTAATCATCTAGAAACGACATGACAATGACATATGAAACAATGGTCTACCTTCATAAGAGGTTTAGCATTAAGAACCAAGTGTCATTGAAGCATTTCTTGGGCATCGAGGTAACAGGAACTTCTATTAGTCTAGTTCTAAGTCAACAAAAGTATTCCCTTGACATTCTACAAGATAGCGGGATGGAAGGTTGTAGATCTAGTTGTTTCCCAAAGAGCAAAATTTGTAATCAGACCAGTGTGATGAGAAAAACCTTATTTGTATTGATGAAAACTTCATTTCGATATTTCAAAATATTGTACATCACTTAGCATGTAGCAACACATGGTACCGACATGATCGGAAAAGAAACATTATGGTACTAAAAGTATTTCATGTTTTTAATGTGAAGCATAACTAGTCTAATAACACTCATACAACTTTATATCCATTTGAACCCGAAAATAAGCTGCACCTTCAAAAGTATCAGTCCGAAAAGTACATATCCCACGTGTCATAAAGAAATCACCTGTGCCACCAACAACTGAAAGATCCCGTGTCTCCTCATCCATCATATCTGCACCCATAATATTAATTGTACCTTTATGCTCACTAGAATTGAAAATCAACGTGTATGAAAACCAAGCATTATATGTAGTCTTCATATCATAGAAGTAAAACCCTTGTGCTCGAGCCAACGGGGGAGATAATAGGTGATTATCTTTGGTCATGGGATCATCGAAGATCACAAGCTTTCCAAGCTTAAAATTTCCGAGCTTTGTGTCATTTGTAGTTGCGGCTGATGTGGCATTAGAGGCATTAGTGCCATTGAAAAGGATGTCGTGGTAGTACAGCACAAATCTCTTGCATGGTTTCTTCTCATTTATATTTTTCGAGTTAGCTAAAGTGGAGTAAGAGAGCAATATCATGAACGATAAGAGTATGAAAAGGCTGTATTTGTGAACTATTCTTGCCATTTCTAGATTGGGCTTGTGTGCTACACTGAATTGATTTGTATTGTATTTATAGTTGCAAAATGCAAACCTGTTTTAAATAGGTTTTGAGAATATGCCACATTTTTATTAATATAAAAATATAGAAATAAAACAAAGAAAAGAGTACAACAGTTAACATAACGTGTTTGGTTATCGTATCATAGGAATAAAAAATCCATGATTGTTTTAAATACCTATCATAGTTACACGAAAAATGGCATCCGTAATATTTTGTAATAAAAATTACAATTAAAAAAGATATTATTCCTTCGAACTTTGCTTAAAAACAAATGGTAGATTTAAATAATTGTAATTATAATTATCATATCAAACGTTAATACGAGTATAAGAAGATAAAACACCGCTTATAATTGTCGTGCATAACAAAGCGTACCGTTGGAATCTGGATTTTCCACATTCCAAAACTCAGCAACCATATTCTGTTATTCACACAATCCAAAATTTCTAGCAATTATTTTACAATAATAATAATAATAATAATAATAATAATAATAATAATAATAATAATAATAATAATAATAATAATAATTTTGAACTCAAAATATCATCATTTTAATTCAACATTATTAATTTTGAACTCAATTAAAAGATTAACAAATCGAATGTTACCATTTTTTTATTTTGAACTCAACTTAGGGTGGATAATTTGGGGCAATTCTCCTCTCTTAGTAATTATTGTTGGTTATTTGCTATCTTCTGATGACGGTTTAGGGGTCTCGACTCTTAAAGCAAAAAATATGACACTTTTAATTAAATGGTGGTGGCGTTTAATAAATGAGAATAAAAGTCTTTGGAAGAGAGTTATTACAAGTCTACACAATTTGATCAAGAAACCAACACATTACATTGCTAGAAAAACCTCCAATGGGGTGGAGTATAACATTCATAAAGCAGTTAAAACCTTGGGTGATCTTTGTATAGATTTTCATCAAGTATTCAAGTTTATTCCAGTATCAAGCATTCAAATCTTGTTTTGGAAAGATGCATGGTGTGGTATGTCCCCGTTTCAAGAAAAGTTTCCCTATTTGTATAAGATCGAATCAGTCAAAAGTTGTACTCTTACTAATCACTTAACAACAAATGGTTTTTCTTGGTATTGGAAAAGGCCTCCCTCCAACCCGAATGAGCTTCACGAACTGCAACAAATATACAAGGACATTGGTGATCTGAATGTCATTGGGGACTCTTCATCATATGGTTTTTGTTTTATGATGACAAAAATGGTAATTATGTGGTGAATCGTACGGGGCGTATTATAGATTCAGAGCTGATCCTATTTAAAGGGTTGCAGATTTGCCGGTCAAAACTAATACCACTGAAAGTTTGATGTTTCGTGTGGCATACCATGTTGGGGAAAATCCCACTAGCAGACAATCTAATTGCAAGAGGGCTACAATTATCAAAGCATATGTGCACATTGTGTAACAATGATCGCGAATCGGTAGAGCACCTTTTTCTTCATTGTGAATTCGCCAAGTCTGTTCAATACTGGATCTTTAAATGGTGTGTGATTACTGATTAGGGGTTCACTAGTGTTATGAAATTTCTTAATAAAAGTATTATCTGGGCAAATTGTCAAAGGAAGAAAGTAATAAGAGATGTTATATTATTTGGTGTATTATGGTATATGTGGATCGTCAGGAACAATAATACCTTTATGAATATTCGAGTTGTTCTAGAAAAGGTCGCGGATGATATTATCTTTAACTCATACTCATGGTGAAAACATAGGAGTCGTATGAGTTGTAAGGCGTGGGCTAAGTAGAGTTGCTCGTCGTTTGCTTATCTATCTATTTCCTCCTAATTTTGTTATCTTTGTGTTTCTCCTTTGCATTTGTTTTCTTCCTATTTATTTTGTTCCTCCATTCATGCTTTAGTTATTGCTAATCTTGACCTTCTAATGATATTTTATGTTTCAAAAACAATTGCTATCTTCCAGGTTTTCCTTTTAAAATAAAATTATTCAACGTTCATATAAAAAAAACTTATCTCATATATATATATATATATATATATATATATATATATATATATATATATATATATATATATATATATATATATAATCGGTACTGAACATCCCCCTGTAATTGTACATGCTCCCATAGCAATAACATATTTTGGTTCAGGCATTTGCTCGTATAATCTCACTAAGGAAGGGGCCATTTTCATTGTTACTGTTCCGGCTGTTAAAATAAGGTCCACTTGTCTAGGACTCGACCTTGGTACTAGTCCATAACGATCAAAGTCGAATCGTGAGCCTATTAGTGAAGCAAATTCAATGAAGCAACAACTGGTACCATAGAGAAGCGGCCATAAACTAGAGAGTCTTGACCAATTTGAAAGATCATTTAATGTAGTGACGAAGCGACTGTTGCTCACCCGACACTATATATATATATATATATATATGACAAAATTGCAAAAATAGTCCCTGTGGTATGCAAAATTTTGGGGTTTTAGTCCAAACAGTGACTTTTTTGGTTTCGTAGTCCTTTTGGAGTGGTTTGTATGTGAAAATGGTCCCTCCAAAAATTGAAATGATTATAATACCCTTGGGGTATTTATTTTTCATTTTTCTTTCATTATTCTTAAAATTTAATATTTATTTATTTATTTTAACAATTAAAAAAATAAAAAAGGTCCTACCTCTCTCTCTCTCTCTCTCTCTCTCTCGTAACCGACAAGCCAGAAGCTGCCACAACCTCCTCAGCTCGCCTCCGCCTTCCTACCGTCAAGTAGCACTGCCCCATCACCTTCTTTCGTTTGTTGATGTTGTTCCCGATATCTGTTCTCCTTTTCTTCTTATTACACCGATAGAGGAAAGAAGAGGAAAACATGTGAGCAGGTCGATTGTGGCAACACCTTCACTGGGTTTTCGAAATGTTTCTCCTCCCTTCAATCTCCTTCAACATTCGAATCCTAATAAAAACCAAATAATTGCTCAGTTGTGCCATCGTCACCATCACCTACGATCGAATATCATTGCCTATGGTCCACCTTTGCAAAAGCCCTCTTCAACCACCATTATTGGTCTAATGGGTACAAAATTGTTGCAGGGGGGAAAAGAGGCTCAGTTCGTTACCAATGGAGAAGGAGAAAAGAGGGATTAGACTCTTCGTCGGAGGTCCCATGGCGGTGGCGTATTCCAGCGAGAGGCAAGATGAAGGAGAGGGCGAGGAAGAAGTTAAGGCGAATCAAGGAATTGGGTTAGATTTTGTATTTAGATCGAACAATCAACATCAAAAGACTTCAGATCCTCCTAGGTGGCTTCCCAATTGATGTTTGATGGAACTCATCGCCAGTATACCAAGCTTCATCGACGGTGAACACACACACACACACCACCTGTTCGACCAAATGCCTCATTAACTCTTCTTCACTTTCATTTTGACTGGCTATAGATGTAAGCTTGTCAAGGTAGATACTGTGTTGAGCCTCTCAACTCAACAAGTGACACGCGATGTGGGTGGGGTGGACTTGCTGTAGTCTCTGCTTTAAAGAAACCCAGTGATGGTATCCACCTGGTGCATCTCGATTCCGGTAACAACGAAATGAAAGAAAAAATCATGGGAAAGAAGTTTATATGTACAGGTAATAAGAAGAAAAGGAGAACAGATATCGGTGTTGCCACATCAAGAAACCTACATCAAGATCTAAAGTCGTGAAAGCTTTAAATATCAAGAGGTGTAGAAGAGGTTTATGAGGAAGAAGATGAAGAGGAATCTGGTTCTACAGAATTCAAGTGCAAATCTCTGACAAAATTCTTGTAATTTTACTAAGTCTCTTAATCTGGAGTCAGGGAGATGCCGGAGGAAAGACGAGAAGAATCGTTGCTATCAAAGATCTGGTGTGGATTTTTCTTGTTTGTACTTAAGCATTAAAGATCTGGGTTTTTCTTGCAGATGTGTGTGCTCATGTGTTAGGTTTGTTCTAATGCATACCATGTGTTCACTGAAATGCTTGACCATGGAATCGAAGCCAATGTAGTCACATACACACTGTTGATTCTTGCAGTAAGCTTTTGGGTTTTTGGGGGATGGTTGGAAAAGATGAAGAGGGCGATTATTTAGTGTGTCTACGAGAGAGAGAGAGAGAGAGAGAGAGAGATAGAGACCTTTTTTATTTTTTTAATTGTTAAAATAAATAAATAAATATTAAATTTTAAGAATAATGAAAGAAAAATGAAAAATAAATACCCCAAGGGTATTATAGTCATTTCAATTTTCGGAGGGACTATTTTCACATACAAAACACTCCAAAAGGACTACGAAACCAAAAAAGTCACTGTTTGGACTAAAACCCCAAAAATTTGCATACCACAGGGACCATTTTTGCAATTTTGTCTATATATATATATATATATATATATATATATATATATATATATATATATATATATATATATATATATATATATATAAAGAGAGAGATCACTTGAGATTCTAAAAAAATTGAGATCATGAGATTCAACCTCAACTATATATGTTTTATTTTCCATTCTAACGCTTCTTCGTACCGACAGCAACGAAGTATGCCTAATCATAAACAATTATATCGTGGAGTTGTATAATGATATGATTATGCATGTTTATACATATATGTCTAACCATAAATGATCATACATAGATGTATGTTCATAAACTACTTAATCATATATAATTATGGTGGTTGGTGGCATCGGTGGTTGTGGTATAGTTGACGAAGATGGTAGTAGTGTGGTCGGTTGGTGGCTAGGTAGTGGTGGTGGCAGTAGCAGTTGTGGTGGTGGGGAAGGCGGTGGAGGAAAATGGAATTGGCAACGCTGCATAAACATTTATGATTATAAACCCTCCGTCCGTGCCGGGATTCCAGAGGGTCAGATCGGCAAATGAGAAATACGTTGTTGATGTTGAATCTCAAGATCACGGTTTTGTTTAATCTCAATGGAACATATATATATATATATATATATATATATATATATATATATATATATAGAGAGAGAGAGAGAGAGAGAGAGAGAGAGAGAGAAAAAACATGTGTGTGTGAGAGAGAGGGGTTGATGTCATTCTATATAACAAACTAACAATTTGTGTTTTAAAGGGTCATATATTATTTTGTTTTTTTACCTTGTTAAGGTAAGAAACCACTCACCATAAATGTAATAGCTATGTCATTAAATGATTTGTAGTTGTTGAATAGCAAATCTTGTAATTTATGTCCTGGTCACTAAACTACCAATTGCTATGAACACATCAAAATCCAATAAATCAAGAACACCAAAAAGCTCATAGATCCAAGAGATAGCGGTACATATTACATATATTATGATCATACAAATTAGACAATGGTCGGACATTACGACCATGGCATGTCCACTAGTTTTCGATTCCCGAGGCAAGATGGTGAAATAGTTCCCACCAAACGATAAACCAAACACAACATTTTAAGGGCATCGTCTAACATTAATCAAGTTCTTAACACCGTATTTGATATAAAAATATGGATTTGTCTTCATCTTATTCATCTTTTATCACATTCCTTTTATTGTGACATCTCGGAATTTATGGCAAAAATTATAACCGGCCAATTTACTGTTAATCTCGTGATAATCTGACTTATTGAGTTTTAGTGCATCTAAAGCAAAATAAATAATTTTATTTCAATTATTATATGATGTTAGATGATACATTACTTCCAAATATGTAAATTGTTAACCGAATCAAATCGTTTAAAAGCAACGCTAATTAATGTATTTGAAAAACTGAAATTTTGCATTAAGTAGTTTTGAAAAAAAAAAACATTAAAATATTATAGTACATGTTCCCCTGTTTCCGAAAATATAAAGAATGTCCAAAACGGAGTTCGTGTGCAAAAGATACGACAATTTTAAGAATCTATAACCAGTATAATACTGATTTTCTTAAAAATGCTAAAAACTTTTCTATCTGTTGAGGGACTTGCACACCTTAAATGGAATTTCCAAAAACATTTGGACTCAAACTATAGCCTAATATTTAATTTTATATTTGAAATAGTTTTGGTAAAAATAATTATAAAAGCTGAAAGATGAGACGTTTTCAAGTTTATTAATCGCAAAACGTTAAATTATTTATTTCGACATGGTTTTATTATTGGTTATGTATTTCAAAATAATATAAAAATCCAGATGGGACATTTAACAATATAAATAATCTTTTAATTTTTAAATTCATATATAACTATATACATACCTCTATACATAATTTATAATTAATTATACGTGATGTCACTATAGCTTTTTTAAAATATATAAAACTTATAAAATAATATACATTATATACATATGAATTTATTACCAGACCAAAACATATACACATGAATATATAACAATCATATATGGTGTTAAAGGACCGAGACTTGACATGGTTAGGGTCTTACCATCTGGGAAACAGAAGACGGAGGAAAGCTAAGAATGATGGTTGTAGTCCATCTCCCGACCGTTGTTTATCTAGTGACCCAACTGAGATGAGGTACATGTGGGATTGAGTGTTGTTTCTTTTGGGTGTTCATTTTACAAAAGAAAATTTAGAAGTAACCACAAATGTGTTGTCATTTTAAGTGTAAAAGGTATAAGTTTTATTTTTAATATTTTATATAATGTATTTCATGTATGTGTATTTGATTTAAATAAATATGTATGTGTGTATGAATTTACATAATATATTTGTTGCTAGAATTGATTCAGTGGGTATGTGTTTGGTTGAAATTGGGCATATATATATATATATATATATATATATATATATATATATATATATATATATATATATATATATATATATATATATATATATACCCTCCTGCAAAAACAAACAAGAAGAATAACAATAAATTCTTTTTGCTTGATTTTCTTTTAGTCAATTTCAAACAACCAAAACACCAACCTAAATCTAGTGATTTATACCCATCAATTTATGTTGATAATCAAAGCAAAACATACACCAAATCCCATTGATTTCAATAAAAAAAATGAGAATGAAGAACACGGGAACTGCCGAAGCAGCCCTGTTCACATACCTTTTAATAACCGAGAAAACCCACCACCATCAACGGTGGTGTTGCTACTACTGGAACCACCGAAGACCGCCGTATCTTCATTCTTCTTCTTCCCTCGATCTATCAAAACCCCAGAGATCCTCCCCTTTCCCCTGGTTTCTTTCTCTGTTGTTCTTATCGCCATAAACCCCCAAAGTTCTCGACCTCGTCGATTGATTTGCCCCATCAGACCCTTCCCTCTTCCGTACCTCAAGGCCGTCAAACCCCGGAGATGTAACCTCATAACTGCTAGTGATCGGAACTCTTCGAACCATGCAACCGCTTCACGCTTTCCTTTTCACGTTTTCATCCATCAACTGCCTTCCCACATGTTCTTTTGTTTGCCCGATTAAGGAGGTGTTTGGATAGGAAAAAAAAAAGAGGGAGTTTGTTGCTTATTGCTTATTCCCACCATAATAAACTAAGTTTAAGTGTTTGGATAAAATCCTTAAAAATTAGCTTATTGTGTTAGGAATAAGCTAAATAAGCTAATTTTAATAAACATTTCCCCTTGCTTATTATTTATTGCTTATTCCCACCACAAATAAGCTAATAAACAATAAGCTGACAAGCTAATCCAAACACCCCCTAAATCAGAAAATGGTCCCTCCATGGGACTTCCTTTTATAAAAGCCCTAAATTAGATTTAGTTTGAGCCATTAATCAAAAATGGTCCCTTCATGGGATTTCCCTTTATAAAAGCCCTAAATCCTTTAACTTCGACTGAATGACAAAATAAACTCTGCTGCAACCATCTTTTTAAAAATAAGCCCTTTTTTGGAAAACTTTGGTTTATTTAAACACAATCAGCCCCTCAACGAGATTCCTTTATATAAAATCCGTAAATCATTTTGATTTTTCCAAAATAAACATATTAAACCCCTCTATTGAATCCTTTTATTCAAAATGAGTCATTTCCCCAAAACTTTGGTGTATTGTAGACAAAACAGCCCCTCCCATGAAGATTTCCTAACAAAATTAGTCCAAGACTCAAACATTAATCACATTTAAACCATTTCAGTCCCTCCCTTGACTCATTATAACCAAAGTAGTCCTATTTTGGTTACTTAAATTACCCAACAGTCCCAATTGTTTAAATTTGTTACAAAACGGTTCCGAAAATATTTCAAAGTTCAAGAACCGTGGATTTGCACTCTCTCACGTCAAGCTTCTCAACGAAACCAATTTCGAACAAATGGAACTCACGCTTCAAAGGTGAGTGTTACGGCAGATAACTTTATCAAATATACTTGTTATTCATCCACTTATCTGTATCTATGGTTGTTAAGTACAACCTTGGCAGATAACTTTATCCATATATCTGTATGTCTATTTATTTGTATATGCGGTTGTTAAGTATAACCTTGGTATATAACTTTATCCGTATGTCTATATATCCATATCCGTGCAACCATGGGCTTGGTTTCTTTCAAAACTATTTTAAGTATGGAATTACTTATGGAACATAACGTTTTGGATTTCAAAGATTCATTATAAACACAGTTTTATGTATGGATTTACTTATACAAACTATACATTATGGCTTTTAAAGACTCGTTGCAAACACTGTTTTAACTGTTGTTATACATACAAAGAAAATACTTTTTGGACTTTTTAAAAGTATTACTGCGGGTTAGCAGAAAACGTGTAACGCTCACTAACCTTTGTGTTGACCCTCAAACTTACATGTATTCTGAGAAAATTATTAGACAAACGTTCAGACAGAAGATTGGTCATAGAATACAGACGACCTAGTGTAACGTCCATGAATTTTACGCCAAATTTAAACTTTCTCAAACATAAATAAAAACCAAATAGCATTGTTTACAAAATGTTTTCAAATAATTTTCCATTAGAGCGTCCCAAAAATCATAACATAAGGATGAGGAGCGGTACGGTCACGCATTCGCCTTTCCATGATCTCCTAAAGTACCTGAAACAATAAACTGAAAACTATAAGCCCGAGGGCTTAGTGAGCTACCCCTAAAATACCAATACCATAGTAACAATACCATATTAGTAATAATCAGTCAATCAACATGCATACTGGGCCATCGGCCTGACTGGACCGCCCGACCGGGCCTACAATCTGTCTGAATCTATCTAGCAGTCTCCCCGGACCGCTCATAGGGTATGTTGGCCTTAAGCACAAAGCAGGACTGCCTCAACCCAACCACCAACAAATAACCATGTGCGCATACTATCATATACAAGCATATACAAACGTCAAACACATCTGTCACACTGATCATCAATCATAGAATTCTCCTGTAACTAGAGTACCGACCTAGCAGGTCACTAACATACCAATCCCTGCGGATCATAAGAGCATAACATACTGTCTACCCTGATTTTGATCTAACAGATCATAACCACATGTAGCATACCATAACAATAACAACTACAGGGCCGGCCTTGGTGCCGTAGACCCTATTGATATAGTGAGGATAACTCACATCGCAGATGTCGACACGAAGGGTAAACTCCAACTCTCGGATCACTTGACACAGGCTCTACCACCTATTATCATAGTACATCATACTTATAAGTCCTTAACCTTATAAGGTACTCCATAACCCACTAGTCAATCCCTAGTCAAAGTCAAAGTCGTCAATCAAGGTCAACAGTCCATGTTGACCTTAACTCACCGAGTACCTTTGGCTACTCGCCGAGTTCCCTGAAGTACATTCCAACTCCCCGAGTCATCAGAGTGACTCGTCGAGTTTCCTTTGATTTTCGATCAAACTTTAGGGCCACCCGTCGAGTTCCCTCCTTGCAACTCTACGAATACACACTCATACATATCCAAGAGAAAACTCATCCGACTCGCCGAGTTGTTCTTCAACTCGTCGAGTTTATGGAAAACTTCATCGGACTCGCCGAGTTGTTCATCCAAGTCGTCGAGTTCACGGCCATCTTCATGTGACTCGCCGAGTCAACCTTACGAGTCGCCGAGTCCATTCAGTCCTTTTCCCATACATACTAGTTTTGAGCCATGCAATGGCTCCAACTCATATATCCAAGCTTCTAGGGCATGCTTATCATGTAAAGTTGCAAATGGTACGTGCATGCATGGCTATAAAGGATCTAAATGCCTAATTTAAGTTCGTAATGGAACTTTATGCTCAAGAGGGACCTAAATCACAACCAAGACTATGACTTTATGCTTCTAGAATCCAAGGAGGGTCCAGATCTGAAGTTACAACTTCAGATCTATTCCATAGCTCATCATACCAACTTGAAAATCCATAAAAAGCCCTAGAAACTCAACAAAAGGGAAAAAGGGAAGTAAGGATGGCACTTTGATACCTCCATAGGATGTTAGCTGAGGTAAATCATGCTTCCCACTCCTTCCTTGCTTCAATTTCCTTTGCACTCTTAGCTTCTTCCTCCAAGATTCTCTTTTCCAAGCTTCAAACACCACACCAAGGCACGCACACGAATTGGGGTTTTAAGGGGCTCTCAAAGACTGCAAAGAGGCCAAAGGAGGCTAAGGCTCCTTTAAATAGAGGTGCAAACCCCGGGATTTAGGGTTTCCACTGCCAGCTCCTACTTGCTGAGTCCCAACATGGACTCGTCGAGTAGGTCACTTAAAACGCGATCTCATCCAGCTGCTACTCGACGAGTACGTTAACCCAATAAATCTTATTTAAGCAATACCTTAGAATCGGGCGTTACAACTCTACCCCACTTGAACTAGACTTCGTCCTCGAAGTCTGCTGGAATAAATAATATCGGGTATGCTCGCGCATCGCCGCCTCCGGCTCCTATGTCCACTAGGATCCCTTCCGATGTTCCCACTGTACCTTTACTAAAGGTATTTCCTTGTTCTGCAGAATTTTCTTCTTCCTTTCCAAAATAGCTACATGCCTCTCCACATAATTGTAACAGCCCGGAATCTCAGGTATTATTAAAATTATGTTTTTGGGGAGATTTAAGAGGGGACTCGGCGAGTTGGAGCCTAGACTCGCCGAGTAGGATCGCAGACTTGGTCGCGGGATCGCGACGGGACTCGACGAGTCCAGGTATGGACTCGGCGAGTCGACGCTGTTCCGCAGAAACCCTAACCGTTCAGTTTGAATCGTATATAACGCCTCTTAGGCCGTCATTTTCAGTCTTTTGGTCGATTGAGAAGAACCCTAATCGCTGTGGACGTCTAGGGCTGGAGAGAAAGCTTTTGGAACTTGGAAGAATTGGTTGGACAAGAAGAAGAAGAAATTGATCAGAGGAATATCAAGGAGGATCGAGTCCTAAGGTTTGGGGGACACAGAGAGAACGTTCTCAGGTAATACTCGGATCAATTATGTTAGTTAATGTGCCTATGAACCTAGGGTTTATGAAAAACCCATTTAGTGATTAGATGGGTTATTATGTTATTACCCAGATGTTATACCCACAGTAAAGAGATGTTTAGACGTCCAGAGGGTCCCATGGTTGTATATCTTGGGGCCATACGTAATTCAGGAAGCAGTTACTCGTCTGCATGGCATGGACTCGCCGAGTTGTTCTTCAGACTCGGCGAGTAGCTTGAAGATTTACTGGGACTCGCCGAGTTGTTCTTCAGACTCGGCGAGTGGAGTCGGGGTGGCCCCGCGATTCTTCCAGGAGTAACTCGTCGGGTCGATGAGGGTACTCGACGAGTAGATAAGGAATCTCAGAAAGTTGGAAGACGTCTAGACTCGCCGAGTCGCCATGGTACTCGCCGAGTCCGGTTGAGCTGACCGTTGACCGTTAACCAGAGTTGACCTAAGTCTGACTTCTTAGGGATAGTCACACTTAGAAGTGATAAGTATTAATGAGTTACGTAATGTTATAGGGAGGTTGTAGCTCGTCGGTGGTGCACGAGTCATTTCAGGAGTTGCTAGCTTTCAGCATATACGAGGTGAGTCTTCTCACTATACTGTACCCGGAAGGGTTTGACTGTGTGACCGGAAGGTCGAATATGTTATGTGATATGTATGCTATGTGTGGTAAGTTAATTGTTATATGTGCTATGTATGATATGTGGGCCGGAAGGCAATATGTGATGGGCCGGAAGGCGATTATGTTATGGGCCGGAAGGCGTTGTAATGAGGACCGGAAGGTCAGGGCCTGGAAAGGCGTATGTGCGTAAGTGTATATTGGGGAACTCACTAAGCATTTATGCTTACAGTTGTTGTGCATGTATTTCAGGTACTAGCGAGAACCGTGGGAAGGCGCCGGCATGATCGATACACACTGAAGATTGTTTTATGATCTTGGGAGTTTGAATAATTGTATTGACCGAATAATTAAACTATTTATGCCTTGTTTTAATGGAAACAATTATATTTTAAAAATGAAAAATTTGTTTGAAAAATTTGAGTTGTTACAATTGGTATCAGAGCCTTGGTTTGAGGGATTCGGGTGCACCTTCGGGGGTAACTGAACTCAAACCGGGGATTTGAGGAAACTTTTCAAATAAAAGCAAAAACGTTTGTAACTGGTTTTGTGGTAAGCAAGAAAGAAGCAGTGTGTACGATCAGTCAGCGCCCGAACAGTAAAGATCCCCAAAATACCTTACAATATTATATGATGTGAATTGTTATGCATGCTAGAAGACTAGGTATTCATGATAGGACTAGAGTGGCCTGATTTGTGATGCCTTAGTCTAGGGAAGTTTGCTTATATGAGATGCTTTGCTAGTATGCGGGTAGATAGTGCATATCAGAAGTAGGGTACTCACTATCCGAAGTTTGGGGAGGAGGACTTGGGATGAACACTGATGCGGTGTGGTCGGTAGTATTGGGCCCGTACTACCGAGGACACCGGGTCAGTGGGAGACCCAAGTAAGAATCCCTGGACATCGGGGACGGGGTAGGGTTGCGTTATCAAGTGCAATTACACTTGATGGAGTCTCTGATAGTTTTATGTTGTATTTCAGAGACATCATGGTTAGACCACGCCACGGAGCAAGTACGAGCGGTGTGAGTGACGAGGATATTCGTCAGATGATCCACGAGGAGGTGGCGGCGGCGATCCGGGCTGAGATCCCGGAGATGTTTGGGTCTATCAAGACCACCCTGATGGAGACATTCGACGAGTGGTACGCCGCATTGACTGAGGCTGCAACCGCTGCAGCTACCGCAGCTGTGGCCGCTGCTAGGCCACAGGGGGGTGATTCATTGCTGTTCCGAGAGTTCAGCAACACGAAGCCACCAGAGTTCGATGGGACGCAGGATCCGATTGCTGCGATGAGGTGGATCGCAGATATAGAGGGGTGCTTCTACACTTGTTCATGCCCGGAGCACCTGAGGGTACGATTCGCTTTGAACCAGCTCCGTCTGGGAGCCAAGGACTGGTGGAAGTTCGTGACGGCGAACTTCACTTTAGCAGAGACTGCGGCGGTGACTTGGGAGGGGTTCACTACCATGTTCAGGGATGAGTACGTTCCCCCGGTGGAACGGGAACGATTGGTTCAGGAGTTCTTAACCCTCAAGCAGGGTACTGATTCGGTGGCGGCGATCACGCGGAAGTTCCATGAGAGGGCGATGTTTTGCCCCGAGCTGGTGACCACAGAGCAGGCTCGGATGAGCCGGTACTTGGGTGTTCTGAGGAGGGAGATCCGGGAGTTTGTGTCAAACTCCACTTACCATACTTTTACTGAGCTTCAGGCGAATGCCAGGAAGCGTGAGATCGAGTTAGAGACTCAGGCCAGGGAGGAGGCCGAGTCTCAGCAGGCAGACCGGCGGCCGGCTCAGTCTCAGCCGGCAGCCAAGCGGATCAAGTCCGCCGATTCGAGGACGGGAGGTTTGAAGAACCGCACTTGCGTAAAGTGCGGCAAGGGTCACGATGGGGCGTGTCGAGCCGGTGCCTGTTACAAGTGCGGCAAGGAGGGGCACATTGCTAGGGAGTGCCCCAAGGGGTTTATGGTTTGCTTCCATTGCAACCAGACCGGCCATCGGAAGGCCGAGTGTCCGCAGCTTCGTCAGGGATCTGCACCTGTTGCCAGGACTACTGAGACTCGACCGGTGAAGGTCGAGGCCCCGAGGGCTCGTGGGAGAGCCTTTCAGCTGACTGCGGAGGAGGTCCGCGCTGCGCCCGATGTTGTGGCAGGTATGTTGTAATTCATGTATTTATTTTAATGTCAAGATGTTATGCTTATGTTATTATATGCGTAGGTACTTTCCTTGTGAACTCTGTGCCTGCCTTAGTGTTATTTGACTCGGGTGCGAGTAGGTCCTTTGTGTCCTTAGCCTTTAGCCAGCATATCGGCGTTAGTCGTGAGTCGTTGAGTCGACCTTTGAGAGTTTCTATAGCTGACGAGAAGGTGATTTGTGCTACGGAGGTTCTTCGGGGATGTGTACTAGAGATTTTCGGGATTGGATTCCCAATTGATCTGATTCCTATCGTGATGGGGGATGTCTGTGTCATCGTGGGCATGGACTGGCTGAGCCGGTTCGGCGCTGTCATCGACTGTGAGCGTCAGTTGGTGACTATACGAGACCCTAGAGGGGGAGTTCTTTCGGTGTACGGCGAGGGTACCCGTTCGGGATCAGCTTTTTGTTCGGCCGCTAGGGCGAGGCAGTGTCTACAGCAGGGCTGTAAGGGTTTTGTGGCGTATGTGATGGATACGCGGGAGGTTTCTGAGAGACCGAAGTCAGTTAAGGAGGTCCCTGTGGTGCGTGAGTTTTCAGATGTTTTTCCCGAGGAACTGCCGGGAGTACCTCCTGTGAGGCAAGTAGAGTTTGGTATCGATCTGGTTCCGGGGGCCGCGCCTATTGCTAAAGTGCCCTATCGTCTTGCACCTCCGGAGATGCAAGAGTTGTCCTCGCAACTCCAGGAGTTGCTGGGAAAGGGATTCATTCGGCCGAGCAGCTCGCCTTGGGGAGCACCTATTCTGTTCGTCAAGAAGAAGGATGGTTCACACCGGATGTGCATTGATTACCGGGAGTTGAACAAGCTAACGGTCAAGAACCGTTACCCGTTGCCGAGGATCGATGATTTATTCGATCAGTTGCAGGGAGCATCTTGGTTTTCCAAGATCGATCTGAGGTCAGGTTACCATCAGGTGAGAGTACGGGATGAAGACGTCCAGAAGACAGCGTTTAGGACGCGATATGGGCATTATGAGTTTGTGGTGATGCCTTTTGGACTCACCAATGCCCCGGCTGTGTTCATGGATCTCATGAACAGGGTATGCAGGCCGATGTTGGATCGGTCGGTGATCGTATTTATCGACGACATTCTGGTGTATTCGAGATCGAGAGAGCAGCATGAGGAGCATTTGAGGGAGGTCCTTGAGGTATTGAGGTCGGAGAAACTTTATGCAAAGTTCTCCAAATGTGAATTCTGGTTGCGGGAGGTCCAGTTTCTAGGACATGTAGTCAATCAGAAAGGGATATTGGTCGATCCGGCCAAGGTTGAGGCGGTGATGAGTTGGGAGGTGCCGAAGTCACCCTCTGAGATCAGAAGTTTCCTTGGGTTGGCAGGGTATTATCGGAGATTTATCAAGGATTTCTCCAAGATCGCTGTGCCACTCACCAGATTGACCCGGAAGGGTGTTACGTTCTCATGGGGGCCCGAGCAGCAGACCTCCTTTGAGACACTTCGCCAAAGATTGTGCGAAGCCCCGATATTAGCTCTTCCAGAAGGGATGGAAGATTTCGTGGTATATTGCGACGCATCGATTTCGGGATTGGGTGCAGTGTTGATGCAGAGGGGCCATGTGATAGCTTACGCGTCGAGGCAGCTGAAGCCTCATGAGGCGAGATATCCCACGCATGATTTAGAGTTGGGGGCAGTAGTGTTCGCTCTCAAGATTTGGCGTCACTACTTGTATGGGGTTCGATGTACGATATACACGGACCATAAGAGTTTGAAGTATTTGATGGATCAACCCAACCTAAATATGCGTCAGAGGAGGTGGTTGGATGTGGTCAAGGATTATGATTGTGAGATCCTGTACCACCCAGGCAAGGCTAATGTGGTAGCCGATGCATTGAGCCGCAGGGCGGAGAGCACTCCATTGCGAGATGTGTGCTTGAGATTGACCGTGATGACTCCTGTATTGGATGATATTCGTAGGGCACAGACTGAGGCTGTGCGACCAGAAATGTAGAAGAAAGAGCGGGTTGTGGGGTTAATCTCAGAGTTTGTCAAGGATAGTCGAGACCTTATGACATTTCGGGGTCGGATTTGGGTGCCGTTCGTGGGCGGTACGCGTATTACGTTGATGGAAGAGGCTCATAAATCGAAATTCTCGATCCATCCCGGTGCTACAAAGATGTATTTGGATTTAAGGAAGGAATATTGGTGGCCCTGTATGAAGAGGGACGTGGCATGGTTCGTTGAGAGGTGCTTGACCTGCCGTAAGGTTAAAGCTGAGCACCAAAGACCGCATGGCAAGTTACAGCCATTGGAGATCCCCGAGTGGAAGTGGGAACAGATCACTATGGATTTTATCACCAAATTGCCAAGGACTGCTAGGGGAGTAGACGCAATTTGGGTGATTGTGGATAGGTTGACGAAGAGTGCACACTTCCTTGCCATCAGTGAGAGTTCTTCAGCGGAAAAGTTAGCGGAGATATACGTGAAAGAGGTGGTATCTCGGCACGGAGTGCCGATCTCGATTGTGTCAGACCGCGATGTGCGCTTCACTTCCAGGTTCTGGAAGAAATTCCATGAGGAGCTGGGTACTAAGTTGCATTTTAGTACCGCATACCATCCCCAGACAGACGGTCAGAGCGAGCAGACAATTCAGACACTGGAGGACATGCTCCGAGCGTGCGTGTTAGACTTCGGGGGTAATTGGGATGCGTATTTACCATTGGCGGAGTTTTCCTGCAACAACAACCATCATTCGAGCATTGGTATGCCGCTTTTCGAGCTGTTGTATGGTAGGAGATGTCGGACTCCCATTTGCTGGGGAGAGGTGGGACAGAGAGTGATGGGCGGCACGGAGATCATACTCCAGACGACAGAGCAGATTCAACAAGTGAGACAAAGATTATTGACTGCCCAGAGCCGACAGAAGAGTTATGCAGACAGGCGCCGATCCGAGCTTGAATTTCAAGTCGGCGACTTCGTTCTCCTGAAGGTCTCTCCTTGGAAAGGAGTGATTCGATTCAGGAAGAGGGGCAAATTGGGGCCCCGGTACATTGGGCCATTTCGTGTGGTTGCAAGGGTAGGCCGGGTAGCCTATCGGTTGGAGTTGCCAGCGGAGTTGGGTCAGATCCATGACACTTTTCATGTATCGCAGTTGAGGAAGTGCATAGCCGATGAGTCGGCAGTGGTTCCATTGGAGGATATTCAGGTGGATGCGAGCCTGAATTACGCGGAGAGACCAGTGGCGATCAGGGATCGGAAGATCAAGGTTCTGAGGAACAAAGAAGTACCTCTGGTGTTGGTTCAATGGCAACACCGTAAGGGATCAGAAATGACTTGGGAACCGGAGCGCGAAATGCGGGAGCAGCATCCGGAACTATTTGCGGAGTGAGACTTCGAGGGCGAAGTCTAATCCAAGTGGGGGAGAGTTGTAACAGCCCGGAATCTCAGGTATTATTAAAATTATGTTTTTGGGGAGATTTAAGAGGGGACTCGGCGAGTTGGAGCCTAGACTCGCCGAGTAGGATCGCAGACTTGGTCGCGGGATCGCGACGGGACTCGACGAGTCCAGGTATGGACTCGGCGAGTCGACGCTGTTCCGCAGAAACCCTAACCGTTCAGTTTGAATCGTATATAACGCCTCTTAGGCCGTCATTTTCAGTCTTTTGGTCGATTGAGAAGAACCCTAATCGCTGTGGACGTCTAGGGCTGGAGAGAAAGCTTTTGGAACTTGGAAGAATTGGTTGGACAAGAAGAAGAAGAAATTGATCAGAGGAATATCAAGGAGGATCGAGTCCTAAGGTTTGGGGGACACAGAGAGAACGTTCTCAGGTAATACTCGGATCAATTATGTTAGTTAATGTGCCTATGAACCTAGGGTTTATGAAAAACCCATTTAGTGATTAGATGGGTTATTATGTTATTACCCAGATGTTATACCCACAGTAAAGAGATGTTTAGACGTCCAGAGGGTCCCATGGTTGTATATCTTGGGGCCATACGTAATTCAGGAAGCAGTTACTCGTCTGCATGGCATGGACTCGCCGAGTTGTTCTTCAGACTCGGCGAGTAGCTTGAAGATTTACTGGGACTCGCCGAGTTGTTCTTCAGACTCGGCGAGTGGAGTCGGGGTGGCCCCGCGATTCTTCCAGGAGTAACTCGTCGGGTCGATGAGGGTACTCGACGAGTAGATAAGGAATCTCAGAAAGTTGGAAGACGTCTAGACTCGCCGAGTCGCCATGGTACTCGCCGAGTCCGGTTGAGCTGACCGTTGACCGTTAACCAGAGTTGACCTAAGTCTGACTTCTTAGGGATAGTCACACTTAGAAGTGATAAGTATTAATGAGTTACGTAATGTTATAGGGAGGTTGTAGCTCGTCGGTGGTGCACGAGTCATTTCAGGAGTTGCTAGCTTTCAGCATATACGAGGTGAGTCTTCTCACTATACTGTACCCGGAAGGGTTTGACTGTGTGACCGGAAGGTCGAATATGTTATGTGATATGTATGCTATGTGTGGTAAGTTAATTGTTATATGTGCTATGTATGATATGTGGGCCGGAAGGCAATATGTGATGGGCCGGAAGGCGATTATGTTATGGGCCGGAAGGCGTTGTAATGAGGACCGGAAGGTCAGGGCCTGGAAAGGCGTATGTGCGTAAGTGTATATTGGGGAACTCACTAAGCATTTATGCTTACAGTTGTTGTGCATGTATTTCAGGTACTAGCGAGAACCGTGGGAAGGCGCCGGCATGATCGATACACACTGAAGATTGTTTTATGATCTTGGGAGTTTGAATAATTGTATTGACCGAATAATTAAACTATTTATGCCTTGTTTTAATGGAAACAATTATATTTTAAAAATGAAAAATTTGTTTGAAAAATTTGAGTTGTTACAATAATTCAAGTGCTCATCGACTTGAATGTCATCCAACGATACCACTGTCTCCTAGTCTATAATGCATTTTCGCAATTGCGAAACATGAAATGTGTTGTGGATCCGGATAAGCTCCTCCGGAAGCTCTAGCTTATAAGCCACCATGCCAACCCTAGCAACAATCCTGAACGGTCCAATGTAACGGGGACCCAATTTTCCCCTATTCCTGAAGTGGATCACACCCTTCCAGGGTGAGACCTTCAGAAGAACCATGTCACCCACCTAAAATTCCAGCTCAGATCGGCGTCGGTCGGCATAACTTTTCTGCCGGCTCTGAGCGGTCTGCAGTCACTGTCTAATCTGCTGTATCATCTCGGTAGTTTGCAGAACTACCTCAGTCCGACCCATCACCCTACGCCCAACCTCACCCCAGCAGACTGGGGTCTTGCACCTCCGCCCATACAACAGCTCGAAAGTCGGGGCGCTGATACTGGAATGATAGCTATTATTGTAGGTGAATTCTGCAAGCGGTAGGTGGGAATCGCAACTCCCACCAAAATCGATGACGCACGCCCTCAACATATCCTCGAGGGTCTGAATGGTCCGCTTACTTTGCCCATCAGTCTGCGGATGGAACGTTGTGCTAAAATGCAGTCTTGTACCCAGTTCTTTGTGGAACTTCTGCCAAAAACGGGAAGTAAACCTGACATCTCGATTGGAAACGATAAAAACTCGAACCCCATGGCGAAAGACAATCTCTCTGATGTACAGGTTGGCCAACTTCTCTGCCGATGAACTCTCCCGTATGGCTAGAAAATGGGCACTCTTGGTCAATCGATCCACGATGACCCATATAGCATCGAACCCCCTTGCCTTTTTCAGCAACTTCATGATGAAATCCATCGCGATCCATTCCCATTTCCACATGGGAATCTCTAGAGGCTGTAGCTTACCATGCGGCCTCTGATGCTCGGCCTTGACCATCCTACAGGTCAAACACCCCTCAACAAACCAAGCGATATCTCACTTCATTCCAGGCCACCAATAACTCGAACTCAGATCACGGTACATCTTGGTGGCTCCCGGGTGATTCGAAAAATGAGACTTATGAGCCTCCTCCATCACTGTCTGTCGGACCCCTTTGGACATCAGAACCCAAACCCGACCGTAACGGGTCAACAACCTATGGCTATCCTGAACAAATCGGGCGCTTTCGCCCTTAATCCTTTCCAACTTCCAGTTCTCTGGTCTCATGCCCTCAATTTGAGCATCCCTGACCAAACCCACCAGTGGGGAATCCACCGTTATCATCATACACCTGGTTGGGGTCGAGGACCCAGCTAACTTGCGGCTCAGAGCATCCGTAACCACGTTCGCTTTACCAGGATGGTAAAGGATCTCACAATCATAGTCCTTGACCACATCTAGCCATCTGCGTTGCCTCATGTTCAGGTTCGGCTGATTCATGATATGTCTAAAACTCTTGTGATCCGTGTATATAGTAAAACGGACCGCGTACAGATAGTGCCTCCAAATATTGAGAGCGAAAATCACCACTCCCAACTTAAGATCGTGCGTATGGGTATCTTTTCTCATGCGGCTTCAGCTGCTGCGATGCATAGGCTATCACTTGTCCCTTCTGCATGAGGAATGCCCCCAAGTCTGTGATGGACGCATCACAAAATACCACAAAATCCTCAACTCCCTCGGGGAATGTCAAAACCGACGCCTCGCATAAACATTGCTGAAGGGTCTCAAATGCCCATTGCTGCTCAGGGCCCCACCGGAAATCCACCCCCTTCCTCGTTAGACGAGTGAGGGGTACGACAATCTTGGAGAAATCACGAATGAATCTCGAATAATACCCTGCTAAACCCAAGAAACTCCTGATGTCTGAGGGAGATTTCGGAGTCTCCCACTGCATTACCGCCTCCACCTTGGCCGGATCAACCAAAATCCCCTCCTGGTTAACGAGATGTCCGAGGAACTGGACCTCTCGTAACCAAAACTCGTATTTCAAGAACTTGGCATAGAGCCATTCTTGCCTCAGAACCTCCAACAGCTCCCTAAGATGCTCCTCTTGCTGCTCTCGAATCTTGGAATACACCAAGATATCATCTATGAACACAATGACCGATCGATCGAGCATCGGTCTGTAGACTCGGTTCATCAGATCCATGAACACCGTTGGCACGTTGGTGAGCCCAAACAACATCACCACGAACTTGTAATGACCATAACGAGTCCGAAACGTGGTCTTCTCCATGTCCTCCTCCCTCACCCTAACCTGGTGATATCCTGATCTCAAATCAATCTTGGAAAACCAAGATGCACCCTGCAGCTGATCGAAAAGATCATTTATCCTCGGAAGTGGATAACGGTTCTTCACCGTTAACTTGTTCAACTCCTTATAGTCAATGCACATCCTGTGCGAACCGTCCTTCTTCCTGACGAAAAGGATCGGTGCTCCCCAGGGTGAACTACTCGGACGAATAAACTGCTTACCCAGCAGTTCCTACAAATGAGATGACAACTCCTGCATCTCAGGCGGTGCCAGTCGGTACGGTGCCTTGGCAATAGGGGCCGCACCTGGCACTAGGTCAAGAACTCAACCTGCCTCTCCTGAGACACTCCGGGTAACTCCTTCGGAAACACATCAGCAAACTCCCTCACCACCGGGACCTCAGAAACTGAGAGTTTCTCTCTAACCCGTGTTTCTACCATATACGCCAAATAACCGGCACACCGTGCTGAATATACTGTCGAGCCCTGGCTGCCGAACAAAACCCTGATCCCAACCTGGTGCCCTCACCATATACTACAAGTTCTCCCCCACTTGGGGTTCGAACCACCACCCGCTGTCCCTCACAATCGATCATGGCGCCAAAACGGCTAAGCCAATCCATCCCTACAATCACACACACTTCCCCCATGGGAATAGGAATCAAATCTATCAGGAAGGACACCCCGAAAATCTCCAACTTGCATCCCTGGTAGACCGAAGAAGCAGAAACCCCATGCTCGTTGGCGATTGAAACTCGCAACGGATACTCAAGATCATCTATTGGCACACTGAACCCTCTAGAAAAGGTCTGAGATACAAACGACCGACTCGCCTCCGAGTCAAATAATACCTAATCGGGCAAAGAATTCACTAAAACGTACCAGCAACCACATCTGGTGCTGACTTGGCCTCCTTGGCCGTGAGCTGGAAAGCGCGACCCTGGGCCTTCGGAGGCTCCACCTTGACCGACCTCCCATCTCGAATCCTCACAATAGCGGGTGCAGAACCCTGCACCGAATTGGTGGCGAGCTGCGGACAGTTAGTCTTCACATGACCAACCTGGTGACAATGGTAACAAATCCTCATATCTACTGGAGGGGTGGACTGATAGCGGTCGCTGGCATAGTGTCCCTCCTTGCCACAATTGTGGCACCCACCTCCTGCTCGACAGACTCCAGAATGAACCATGCCGCACTTTCCACAAGTGCGGATCTGCCCACCCCCAAACCGTGTATCAGCGCTCTCAGACTGCTTAGGCGCTGGCTGAGACTGTGCTGGTGCCTGACGCTGCTCCTTCAGCTGTAGCTTTATCTCCAACTCACGCCGCCTCGCGGCTTCCTGAAGATCCAGGAAAGTATCACATTGCTGTGTAGACACAAACTGTCGAATATCGGTCTTGAGCATACTCAAATAACGAGTCATCTGAGACTGATCTGAAGCAAACTACAGGAAAAACATAGCCCTCTCCGTGAACATACGGGTAATCTCCATCACAGAATCCCCATCCTGTCTCAACGTCAAAAACTCCTGCGCAAGCCGCTCCCGCTCAACGCGTGGAACGTAGCGGGTGCGGAACATATGTCTGAACTGCTCCCAAGTAACAGCAGCCTGCTGATCATCAGTATACGACCCAGTCGTCAGCCTCCACCAGTCCTTTGCCCCAAGCCTCAGCAGGTTCAGGGCACACCTGACCTTTTGGTCAGCAGGGCATGAGCAGGTGAAGAAACAGCCCTCCACATCAGATAACCACCTCATAGCCCTAATCACATCATGTGTACCAGCAAACATCGGGGGCTTCGTATTATCGAAGTCCCGGTACTGGAAAGCGATGCCGGCTCCTCCTCCAACCCCTGCCGTGGTTACAGTCGAAGTGGATGTAGCAGCAACTGTCTCTGCTAGAGCTGCATATCGCTCATCAAAGTACTCAACCATTGTGGTTTTAATCGACCCAAACATCTCTGCTAGCTGCGCTCAGAACGCAGCAGCAATCTCGTTGTGCATGATCTCCCGGATCCTGGCATCTAACTCCTCGGTCCCTATCTGAACCACAGGCTCAAGTGCTACCGGCACCTCCAACCCTCCGCCTCCCGACCCCGATCCTGATCCAGATCCCGAAGCAACACGTCTCGTCACCACTATACTGAAATATATATATATATATATATATATATATATATATATATATATATATATATATATATATATATATATATATATATATATATATATATATATACAAGTCATCAAATAAATAACATAATGTCGGAAGACCAAAACCCAAAAACCCTAGGGGTTGTGATTTCCATGCTATGTGTACGGGTCCTGTGCTTTCAGTAGTACGGGCCCATACTACCTTGCACACCTAACCATACTTGTCTCAAGTATCACCACAACGCCCTAACAATATCATCAACATAGGAAATGCGCTCAACCCTCATTTCTAGGGGAATACCAAATATCTCGCATCTAGTCTCACTACTTATCACGACTCACACATCTGTGAAACTTCCATCATCCCCTGCAGCACTAGTACATGCTAGCTGCACATAATGTTGAACCCAATAGCCTTGCGAATATCCAATCCTACACGAGGGCTTAATCAACATTCTCAGGCTATAAGATCTTTATTATGCGCAACCGTGAGGCATACACTAAACATCTACAGTTATGATGTCAATTCCACATAAAAGGAACCCTATGCTAATGGGCATCATGCAATCAGGTAGATCTATCATGTGATTCCTGAAGATCCCTAGCCTACCACTAGCATGCTGTTGTAACATATCAGAATATCAAATAACTGCATGGTATTTTGGGGTTTACTTACAGGCTCCGACTGATCGTACCTTCTGCATCCTCCATCCTTTATTGTGAAAACCATTTTAAAACTTATTTTCTGAAAATCTCCTTGATTTGAGAATGGATTCACATGAGTGTTCTTCCAATTCACTCAAACCAAGGCTCTGATACCAACTTGTAACATCCATGAATTTTATGCCAAATTTAAACTTTTTCAAACATAAATAAAAACCAAATAGCATTGTTTACAAAATGTTTTCAAATCATTTTACATCAGAGTGTCCCAAAAATCATAACATAATTATGAGGAGCGGTACGGTCATGCCTTCGCCTTTCCATGATCTCCTGAAGTACCTGAAACAATAAACTGAAAACTGTAAGCCCGAGGGATTAGTGAGTTACCCTCAAAATACCAATACCACATAGACAATACCATATTAGTAATAATCAATCAATCAACAAGCATACTAGGCCATCGGCCTGAATGGACCGCCCGACCGGGCGTATAGTCTGTCTGAATCTATCTCAAGCCTTCGTCATGGCTGGTCCGCCACGTGGGCCTACAGTCTCCCCGGACCGCTCATAGGGTATGTTAGCCTTAAGCACAAAGCAGGACTGCCTCAACCCAACCACAAGCAAATAACCATGTGCGCATACTATCATATACATGCATATACAAACATCAAACACATCTGTCACACTGATCATCAATCATAGAATTCTCCTGTAACTAGAGTACCGACCTAGCAGGTCACTAACATACCAATCCCTGCGGATCATAAGAGCATAACATACTATCTACCCTGATTCCGATCTAACAGATCATAATCACATGTAGCATACCATAACAATAACAACTAAACGGCCGGCCTTGGTGCCGTAGACCCTATTGATATAGTGAGGATAACTCACCTCGCGGATGTCGACACGAAGGGTAAACTCCAACTCTCGGATCACTTGACACAGGCTCCACCACCTGTTATCATAGTACATCATACTCATAAGTCCTTAACCTTATAAGGTACTCCATAACCCACTAGTCAATCCCTGGTCAAAGTCATAGTCCTCAGTCGAGGTCAACAGTCCATGTTGACCTTAACTCGCCGAGTACCCTTGGCTACTCGCCGAGTTCCCTGAAGTACATTCCAACTCCCCGAGTCATCGGAGTGACTCGTCGAGTTTCCTTTGATTTTTGATCAAACTTTAAGGCCACCCGTCGAGTTCTCTCCTTGCAACTCGACGGAAACACACTCATACATATCCAAGAGAAAACTCATCCGACTTGCCGAGTTGTTCTTCAACTCGTCGAGTTTATGGCAAACTTCATCAGACTCACCGAGTTGTTCATCCAACTCGTCGAGTTCACAGCCATCTTCATGTGACTCGCTGAGTCAACCTTGCGACTCGCCGAGTCCATTCAGTCCTTTTTCCATTCAGACTAGTTTTGAGCCATGCAACGGCTCCAACTCATAGATCCAAGCTTCTAGGGCATGCTTATCACGTAAAGTTGCAAACTTTATGTGCATGCATGGCTATAAAGGCTATAAATGCCTAATTTAAGTTCTTAATGGAACTTTATGCTCAAGAGGGACCTAAATCACAACCAAGATTGTGACTTAATGCTTCTAGAATCCAAGGAGGGTCTAGATCTGAAGTTACAATGTCAGATCTATCCCATAGCTCATCATACCAACTTGAAAATCCATAAAAAGCCCTAGAAACTCAACAAAAGGGAAAAAGGGAAGTAAGGATGGCACTTTGATACCTCCAAAGGATGCTAGCTGAGGTGAATCCTACTTCCCACTCCTTCCTTTCTTCAATTTCCTTTGCACTCTTAGCTTCTTCCTCCAAGATTCTCTTTTCCAAGCTTCAAACACCACACCAAGGCACACACACGAATTAGGGTTTGAAGGGGCTCTCAAAGACTGCAAAGAGGCCAAAGGAGGCTAAGGCTCCTTTAAATAGAGGTGCAAACCCCAAGATTTAGGGTTTCCACTGTCAACTCCTACTCGCCAAGTCCCAACATGGACTCGTCGAGTAGGTCACTTAAAACGCGATCTCATGCAGCTGCTACTTGACGTGTAGGTCAACCAACACGTTGAGTAGAGCTTAACCCAATAAATCTATTTAAGCAATACCTGAGAATCGGGCGTTACACCTAGCTATCTAGTTTTTGTTATCTGCTTACCTGTTTAAGACAATCACTGTACTATTATTATCTGTACGAACCCTGTATTCAAACTTAATGATGGAATACAAATGCTATTTTTTTTATTGTTGTACTTGTGCTATATATTTAGTTTATTTATGATCCATGAACTTAGTCGCACTCTCGGCTTGTTCCGCCTCGGCCGGGGGTGTGACATTTATGCTAACATTTTCAAACCTTAATATCAAACATATAGCTAATCAAAATCCAATTTAAATTTAAAGTAATCCAAATCGAAATCTCTCAAATGGACCCATCATTGACACTGTCAACCTTCTTCATGCTGAGAAACCTAATCTACCTCCCTATTTCTATTTAGGTGCATAAATTTCCAAGAAAATATTAAAATGTTGGTAGCCTTTTCTTTCAATTAAAACAAAAAGACTTCTATATTTACATCTGTCATGGTTCCACAACTTTAATTCATAAATAAAAACCAAATAAAAGGTGTTAGAAATAAGAGTAGCCACCAGTTTTTTTACACATTTAATTTTTCAGATGTTCAAATATCTTATTAATGAAATTTCGTTTGATTTTTTATTTTGAACGTATTGCCTATTAGGCACTATAAAAACATATATTAATTGATTATGATAGACAAATGTGTAATTTTATAAAAAATCATTATATATCTTAATGATTTCTCAAGGGCAAATGTGTAAGGCTATTAGAAGAAAGCATTCTCAAAACTGGAAATAAAACTAATGCATATTCAAATATAAATACTCCATATCTCAACCAAATTCTTCATGGTCTAATTCTTTTCAAGTTTTGGTTGCAAAACTATGAGTTTAGACATGTTACAATAGTTTTTCAACAATACTTTGAAGTATATTTTCACACTCTATTTTTTATATTAGAATATTATGTTCATACACCATGTGTAATGCTTGTGGGTTGTTTGCAGCAACTAGATTCTTAAGCATTGAACTTATTAGCTAAAAAAACTAAATATTTGTTTTCAGTTGAAAAGAATGCTTATATAAACATAAAAATGATTCTGCCCTGTTATTTATTACAATTGGTGCATTGATGAACTGCAATAATCAAATGACGGTTTATAAGAGGCAAATCAGAACTTACAACTTCTTTAATTGGTTTACATACATGAAATAGTCTCTTCAATCATCATGTTCTAAACTACACAAAACATAAATCTGCAAATAGACACCCAAATACCATCAGCCTTTGAAAAACCGGGAGACTAAATCGAACTAATCATGAAAACTTTAGAGATCAAATCTACATAAGAATACAAATTTCAAAAAAATATTTCGAACTAAAATACATTCTTCAATAATTGGAACTTATGAGAATATCATTAGAAGAGCTTACAACAACGATCTCGAAATAAAATTGTTTCATGTTGATCATTTTTAACATAACCCTAAAAAAATTTATGCCCGTCTCCTCGTCTTCTTAGCTTGCCCTGTCTCCTCATCTTTTTTGTTCCAGTCATCAACCTGTCTTTTCAGCTTACCCGAACTTGATTTATTAAACAATAGAGCAATTAGAGCGCAAACAGTGGAGAAATCAATTATAAAAATACAATGTCTTTGAGAGTTTGTAAACTCTTTTTTTACTGTAATCAAATAAAGAAGATATCAAATGCAGAAGAAATCAAACAAATAAGAAATAAAGCAGATTTTGAGATTAAACTTAAAGGAGTTATCAGATATAGTTAATATGATATATATTTTTATTTTTAGTCTTTATCTTGTTTCTTAAGTTTCCTCCTTAGTTTCCTAGTTTGTTTATTTTTATATCCTTTTAAATACTCTTGAATTCTGTAATCTTTTTTAATCAATCGATTATTAATAAAACTTAGAACCCATATTGGGTTTCTTCATGGTATCAGTGAAGGAGAATAAACCCTACTAAGCCCTGATAACCAGAGACAATACACCAGGAGCATCCGACTCCAACACCAATCCATCATCAGATCCTAGCACTCCATACTACATTTACCATACCGATTATCCAAGAAAATTGCATGTCAATGAAATCCTCAATGACAAAAATTATGCAGATTGGTTAAGAGAAATCAAAGATTCCTTGTTGGCAAAAAACAAATTCGGTTTCATTGACGGAACCTTAAACCAACCAGTCGTTAAAGGAATGTAATTGAGGGCATGTTAGTGAAACGATGCCTTTATAAAGGGTTGGCTAATGACTACCATGGAAAAGGACATATGGAATAGCATGAAATACGCCAATACTTCCAAAGAGATTTGGGACGATCCTGAAGAGCGCTTTGGAAAAGAGAGCGCCCCACATGCATATGAAATAAAACAAGTATTAACTGTTGTGAGGTAGGACAACGTTGTTGTATCGGCTTACTTCATGAAACTGAGAGCAATATCAGATAAAATCAGTTCTGTTTCACCCATCCCAAGATACACATGTGGGAAGTGCACATGTGATCTTAGAAAGCGACTTTTGGAATCGAAGGAGAAGGAATGGACCTATGAGTTCCTTATGGGGCTCGACGATGTATATGGTATAATCAAAACTCAAATCTTGTGCAGCAAACCTATGCTTACTCCTGGTACCACCTATCACCTCGTAGTTTAGGACGAACAACAAAGGAATATAACTGCATCTAGAAAAACAAGCATCGATGCAGCAGCATACCAAGTCAGCGGCCAACACATAGAAAAGGTCAACACTGATATATGAAGCACGAATTATGAAATTCATCAGTGTAAACACTATAGGAAGAACGGTCACACAATTGAAGGATGTTTCAAGAAGATATGATATTCCGACTGGTAAGACTCATTCCAATGTGAACAAACAAGAGACTAGCGAAAGACATCAAAACCTAAGCCGAAAGCAACAGTAGTCGAACTCAAAAGTCCCATACATGGTCTTAACTAGGATCAGTACTCTAAATTGATAAAGCAATTCACAGGAGCAACAAAACCAGAGGTCAACATGGCTGGCAAGCTAACTTTTAAAATGTCATGGGTGATTGACTCGGGGGCCATTGAGTACATTGTTTGCAACAATTCCATCTTGCTCATGTTGGATTTGGTGTCTAAGCCCATAACTATAATTGGTATATACTTGACTCGATTGTAGCATGGTCCTTATGGGTTGCCTTCACCAGTGCAATTTGATAGGATGAGTTTTGAGAATAAGGTTATTTATGGTTTATTTAATATATTACAAGTGTAATATATTAATATAGAATTATTTAATTAGTATTCATCAAGAATTAATTTATTAATTTTGTGATCAAAAGAGACTAATTAAATATGGGGGATTGATTATGTAAATCAATGATTCTTATAGTATGGGCTAAGTGATCCATGGTTATGTAGATGGGCTAAACCAATAATATAACCCATGGATAGTCCATGGAGGTTAACCCATGGAGCATAGGGATGTGGAAAGTCATGGATCATTAGGGCTTACAAAGTATAACCCTAACACTTTCCATAACTATAAATAGAACCCTCCATAGACCAAAATCGGTTGCCTCCTCTCTATGAGATAAATAGATTATTCTCGTAAATCATCCTCTTGCATATTGGCGTTTGTGAACCATTTAAGGCATCACACTTAAGGTGCTCAAGCTTTGAAAGGTCAAGAACTACACATCCTACTACGAGGTAAGTCATCTAACTAGTTATGTTGTTCAATTGTTCAATTGTATGCTAGTTAGGGACAATGCTTTGGAAAATGAAAATACATGTATAATTAGAGAAAACATAGATCCAAAGCATTTAGGGTTCCATGTGCACTTAGGAAGTGTTATAGTTCTCAAAACCCAACAGTGGTATCAGAGCGTAGGATTGTTTTCTATTATATTTTATGCTAGCTAATTGTTCAAAGCTGAAAATTTGAATTTCGGGATTCTGCCAAGGCCAACTAGCCGAGTCCATGATTGAACTCGACAAGTTGGATGCATTTGGTCATGAACTCGTCGAGTCAGTTCATGCACTCGATGAGTTGGATGATCAGATGGCAGAAACTTCGAATTTTTGGCATGTTTTTGGATTAGGAACATTACCACAAACTGTTTTGGTTCTTAAAAATTGTTTTTAATGATGTGGTAATGTTAATCCCCATCCGATAACATGATATTTGTCAAATTCTAAGATAACTACTTGTTTTTTGTAATTCTAGTTATTTGTATAATTTGAAGATATGAATTAAGTTTGGTCAAATTGGTAAATGATCATCCTATCATAATTGGATTAGTTAATTTGATTTATGATTGTTTCTTGAATAGTTCCACAACTTGTCCTCAAGTTATGGAATGTGAAAAGTCACACCATTCATGGCACATTAATTATCATAAGTTATGAAATACCAAGAGTCCTGAAAAGTTCATAACTTGTCCTCAAGTTATGGAATTAGAAAGGTCTCATTTATGCAACTTTAAAATCCATAACTTATGAATTTCAAAAGTCTTGACAAGTTACAAAACTTTCCCTCAAGTTTTGGAACTTGAAAAGTTACATTAATGAAATTTCAATTCCAAACCCTAGAGTTTTAAAAGTTAAAATCCAACCCTTATACTATTATAATATTAGAACTTAAATCTTATATATATATATATATATATATATATATATATATATATATATATATATGTGTGTGTGTGTGTGTGTGTATATATATATATATATATATATATATATATATATATATATATATATATATATATGTATATGAACAAGTCAGTCTTACCATTAGTAGGCCTCATTCATGAAGCCAGTTTATAAGGGGGGGGGGGGGGTATAAGGTTACTGCCTATAAAATGGTAGTTTAATGGGTGTCCACTCTCACCCACCGCTTCCTTGACTGGTGGAGAGTCGTTAGCCGAACGGGTAGGATGGGACAATAATTCTCCCTCAATAAACGTATAATGTTAAAAAACACATAAAGTAACTAAAATTTTAGTACATTCCCAATCTTAGTTACTTTAAAGAAAATGTGAAATTGGTGCTAATCCAAGAAATTGCATTTTGCACACTATTAAGTTGTTAGTGGAGCGCGTGTGCTTAACCGACACACTAATCTGGTACTGACAGTGTGTGGCAAATGGTAGCTTGATGTTAATCACAGATCAATGGAGCGTGTGTGGTTAACCGACACATTGGTTAGGTTATTCGTAAAATTGGGTGTACCAAGCTAATTTGCATGGTTATTCACACCTTGTTTGTGATCCTCGACATCCCAGTCACAAACTTGAAGGGCACACTTGAGATTTAAACATGCCATTGAAAAGTTCAATGAATCTTAAAGGATGTAGGAATTTCAAAACCAATTAAAACTTAATAATCTATTTTGTTTTTTCATGGTGGAAATTGGTAAATCGTCATTTACCTACCTTCAAATATTTTACAAGTGGATTACGACATCCTTCGTCGCAATTGTAAAATATTATGTTGGGTCCTAGCCATAATATTTCGTTTTGGGTGTTATATTAAGGAATTAAATCAACAAACTTGAATTTCTCCCTTTATAGATGTCTAGGTCAAACAACTATGGTCTTCCTGAATCTGTTGGAAAAGGATTTCCACATGAAGATAATATTCCACAATATCATACTTCACTTCCTCCACCTCCTCCAATTATTCTCCCTGACCCACTAACTCGAAGACTTGAAAAGTTCAAGGTCACTCAAGCCCTACTTGCAATGAAACATCAAGATGGAAAGTCTATATGTGCTCATGTCTTGGACATGAAGCTACATATTGACAGGTTGGGAATGTTGGGTGTCGTGTTCCCGAGGAAGTTGACTATTGACTTGGTTCATCAATCACTTCCCAAGTCATATAGTGAGCTCGTTAAATACTACTATGTGACAGATCACGGCATGACCCTTATTGATCTTGCCTATTTGCTAATTGTTGCTGAATCAACAATGATTTGGCGCAATGATCAAGCAAACATGATTGGAAGATCTACTTCTTAAGCTGCCATCAACATAGGCAATGACATCGATGGTTAAAGGAAAGGAATTGGCCATGGTCAAAAGCTTTGATCACAAGAAAAAGGATAGTTCTGGGATTGTCTCATGTGCCAATGCAACCATTTGAAGGGACACTGGAATCGAAGCTACCCAGACTACCTAGAAGATCTAAGAGGAGGTAGAATCAAAAAGTTTGACTTTGCTTCAGGTAAGTCCACTATCTAACTCTATTAAGTTCTTATTTTTAGATTCTTAATACACAGTGTGATAAGATTTCATTTTGATGTTTTGTAGAATCGAAGAAAAGAAAGGAAGCTTAAGAGAAGAGTATGATGAGTCTGATCGCGAAGAGATGGATTTCGATCGCATAGTTCGATGATCGAATTTTTGAGCTGCTGCTTAAGACTTGTGATATATTGCTTAGAAATCTGTAATAACATAGTTTTTCATTTGTAATTGCATTGTAAGGAAAAGTTTTCCACACATTTTTATAAATAATGAAAAGTTTTGAATTTTATCTTATTTTGTATTTCCTAGAAATGGCATATGTGAAAAATTGATGTTTGTATTTTTAGGAATATGGATTTGATTCTTTTGTTTGTAGTAGTGTCAAAATTTACCAAAAAAGGAAAGATTCTAATCATCTAAGTTTCAATTGGACAGAAACTTGGAATCATGCAACTTGTATTGTGTGATGTATGAGAACCTTCATCTTTGGGAAATTAGGATCAATTCCTTGTTCACAACTAAATATGAGTCAAGTGAAGGACTAAGGTATTGAGTACACATTCTTGTGCACTGGTCAAGTACACCACAAAGAACGATAAGACTATTCATTATGGTTTACTAAAGTTACTAAATATGGTTATGCTTACAAAATTAAGTATAATTTTGGGTCATTGGAAAGTCTCAATGCATATCAGAACGGATAAGAAGAATCAAAGTCTACAGAAAGATAAAAGTTTCTTCAATATGAAAAGATGGGAAAGTACTTGAGTATCGTGTTTTATGATCATCTTAATGATTATGAAAACCATATCACAATTTGATCCTCTAAGGACACCTTAGTGCATTTGTTTAGCTAAGAAGAGGAATCAAGAATTGCTGAAATGGTTAAACCAATTAAGATGAATCATACTTCGTTCCAAAATCAAATCTTAGAGTCATACTCCAAGATTGTATATTGTGTGATATATCAGCAACTATAGAGTAAAATGTTTCCTACTCTTGTACATTTGAAATTGGTAAGTTGTAATGTTTTGGATAAAACAAAGGTCAACTAATACCAATTGTCAAAAGTGTTTGTCTTGATAAGAACCACACTAGCCCTTGAGTATTTGGTTGTCAAGGAATGTTTCTAGACAAAGAGAATCCTACATGTCAAGAGGTCAGTGGGAGTCTTAAAGATCTTGAAAATTTTCAAGAACTAATCAAGAATAAACCTATTGTTAATCACTAGCCCACAACTTGAGGTTTGTAACCTATCGTTTTGATATATTCTTGTTTCTATACCCATTCCAGCTAAAGTTGACTATGCACATGAGTTCTTTGAGTTCTAAATTGTTTTCCTAACAACTTGGAGGCAATGGAAGGCCCTTGTGCTTCCGAATAACAAGAAATTAAGATTGAACAAGTTCAGTCCATATGAGTTTGGATTTGTCAATAACCTTGTATTGTGATTATGGTTTTGACAAATTCACATGGATAGGAATAGATACACCGTAAAATCTAAGTGTCATGAGGTTTCTCTCCAATTCATGAAAATGATTGTGAGGAAACGCTTTCACTAAGTAGATTTAAAGAGATAGAATTTGTGATATTTGTATTCTCAAATTCGATTAAGACTATGGCATCCCTCTTCATAGTTCGAATTGTGAGAAATGGAAAAAAAGGTCTAAACATTCGGAACTTATTCCTGTAAGTTCTGAAATAGTTTAGACACACATATGACCTATCTAAGGAAAGGTTTATGACTTTTGAGAAGCTTAGATAAAGGCTTATCGAAGCATCTCGTATCAGAAATCTTAAATTTGGTAAGAAAGTCAATAAGTATTGATTTCTAGAAGTCCAGGTGATTTCCGATACATGTCAAAGCTAGTGGGAGCATAAATGTTATGCCAGTAAGATAATAATTATTATTCTAGTGGGAGCATAATTATTATGGTAAGTGTTGCAAGTTAGCAATGTTAATTATAGAAAACAAGGTTTTCAATTCGCAAAGTTGCAGGGTTTAAAAAAGTTGTTTTGCTATAATTATTGTACTTCATTTTACAATTCTACAAGCTTAGATCGAGTTTTTTAATCAAAGACATATATGAATGTTATGTTGAAAAGATTCGGCATAAGGAAATTCTATATATGGAAATGCTAATTGCATTCTCAAAATTCGATTATGATTACGACATCCCTCTTCATAGTTCGAATTTTGAGAACATGGCAAATAAAAATATTATAGCAAAAGACAGATCAATTATCATGTGTTTACGTAAGACATTATGAATCGAGTCCTACATGCTTCGGATATAGGGTCGATTGCATATGCTATAACATTCATGTGTTCTAATTTTCCAAATGCCTAGGGCATTAAGTGGGAAAAAAGGACTAGAACTAAATATGACTAAAGTAGTTAAACAGTTGTCAAGGACAATCTAAGGTTTGCTAAGGATTGGTTTCTTATGGTTAGTTGGAAGTATTGTAATGAATGGACCATATTAATATAATTCTGAATAGATATGATTCTGTTAAGAATGGATAGTCATATGGTAATTATGGAAAAGTTTCCATAATGGGAGTTGGATATCAAGAATATATGAGTAAGTTCAAAACTATTATGCAAAGGAAGGATGTTCAAAGGAATGTATTTTGAATTTGAGACTTCATCTCCATGGAATTGTCTTGTAACAATCTCCAAAGGAAAACTTTGTAATACCTTTGGTCAAGTCTCTGTGACTTTTTGTACCTAGATATTACAAAATGAATATTTGCATAATAGTTTAGAACTAACACATTCTAATAGTGGCAAGAATTTGGCATTCTTACACTTATATATTTGGAATTGTGAAATGATTTTAATTGGAAATCAAATTGATTTATTTAAGGATCATAGGTAAACATAGTGTGCATGCTTGGAGCATGAGAAAACTATTTTTTTAATTCAAGTATTAAGTTGATCAATCGAAACATTATACAATGCATAATGAGTAATCAATATGGTGGTTAAATAAAAGGTGTTTTATTTGCGCTCACAAGTTTTGGGGCCATATATGATTAATATTATTCTTATGTTTCATTTTGTATGTTTTGACTTCCCAAATAATAAGATTATTCAAACAATGCACAATCGATCATACTTTGGAAGTAGGTATGAAGCATGACTCTCATGAGTTGGCTTGTAGATTTGTCTAAGGCGTTAGGCATAACAACAGTTGCTACACCATTCATGAGTACTTTTGAAATAAGATATGAGTATTGGATCAACCCATGCTCGCTTGTATCACATTATGGAATTTATCATGAGTGATCATGAGATGATAATATCATATAAGTCTTCAAACCTAGATATATGAGTTGTTGACAATGAATTAGTTGTGCATTGATGATACTAAAACACATCTATAACTTGATGTTATAAAACGTATCGTTGTGCATGATGTAGGAACCCATTTTTATACGAACGGTGAATGCGGAGGAAAGATATCTCGAGATTAATCGTGTTTTTGGAAGTATGAACACGAAGAACATAATATGAGTTCATAAAAAGAAGTAAGAACAAGAGAGAATAATCATAATATTGCATGAAGAACATGGTGGGAGAGAAACTCTCCCTAGGTGGGGAGAACCCACCACTCTCTCTCTCTCTCTAGAATTACATTGTGAGAAAAGTAACTCTAACTAAGAAAAGTAAGAATGGCTAGCTTAACTAAGGAAATAAATGACCAACTCTCCCTTTATATAGGAGGGAGAGTATTTACACCATAAATACAATAAAGGGAAACTATAACCTATCACTCATTATTTGTGGAGCATTTACATGCCCCAACATTCTCTCCCTAAATGCTTACAAATGATGAGAGATACAATAAGTGATACAAGGCTATAATACAGTAATCCAAGTAGCAAGTGTGGTAATAAAATGAAATCAAGTGCTAAAATATCTCTGAAACTCTGAAGTGTCTGTGAAGTCTAAAACTTGCCATGAATCTCTGAAATGAAGATCTTCAGCTTCAAATCACAACTAATGAAGCAGAAAAAATAAGATCCAAATCTTCAAACCAGTCATAATCACCCGAAGAAGGAGGTCACCATGAGCAAGTAGAAGATCCAATAAAAGAAACACTTCATCTTCAAAAGTATGAAAAACATCTCGAGTTCTCAAATCATAATACACCGAAATTCTTCAAAGAATAATCTGCTAAAAATGTGAAGCATCCATAAAATGTAGTCTGGATAAAAATAATATGAGTCCAAAAACATGGTCCAGCGATGCCAAAAATTAGATCCAAGGATCAAAAATAAGTGTCACGTCACATCGCCAAAATAATCTTCGTCTACAACATATCACAAATCCAAACTCGTGAAACCATAAAATATGAACTAGATGCGAACACAAAATCATCATGTGGTAGAGTCCGAATAATAAATAATCTGAATCGGAAAACATCAAGTAATGCCAAAAATTTGATCCGTGAAGACCAAAAATAAGTGCCACATCGCATCACTAAATAAATAATCGTCTTCAGAAGTCTTCAAAAATCCAAACTCAAGCAATCATAATAACCAAATCCGGATGCTATTCTCTCCCTATTTTTGATAACCAATGACCGGATATCAAAAATCAACAAATCATTGGATGGAGAGTGTCGGATACCAAGAGCTAAGAGAAGCTTTCCCTAGATGTATGAAGGGTCTCGATAAGAAACGAGAAAGAGTAAAATAAATACTCTTGCGGTCATGAGGAGGCGGGTGACATAGTTGCTGAAACTATGCTGAGAAAATCTGTTATACCAAAAATATATCCAAATATCCAAACTGCGGTGCCGGAACACTTGAAGTGGTCTTCAATTGAGAATAAAGTCCACATGCTCAAGATACATGATTCGTCAACCAAAAATCAAGAGCACCAAGTCATAATATCCCATAAAGTGAAGAATGCGAAACAACTTTGTTGATCAATCGCAGTTGCGGTGCAAGGATCACAAAAAGATAATATGAAGTCCGACTGCGGTAGAAATATTCTTCCAATAATAATAACCGGCATGAAGTGGATAACCAATGTGACAATCCATGGGTAGGTGGTGGCAAAATTTGGTGTTGAAAAAAAATGGTTTTAATAAAAAAAATTGGTTATAATTAAAAAATGGCTAAAAAAAGTGGTGTAAAAAAATAATTGGCTAAATAAAAAAAATTGGTTGAAAAAAATAAATTAATTAAAAAAATAATGTGGAAAAAAAAATCTGAATTAAAAAAATAAAGTCTAGAAAAAAATAGGGTTTTAAAAATAGGAGGGGAGGAAAAAAAAGGTGGGAGAGGAGGAAGAAGAAAGGGGAGGAAGGGGAAGGGGCTGAAGGAGAAGAAGGAGGAAGGGGAAGGGTTGAAGGCTGGTAGGAGAATGGAGGAGGAGGGCCAAAGGATGCTGATGGTCTAAGGAGTTGCGGATGAGAGGAGGGAGGCTGGGTGAGAGGTGATTGCGGATGAAGGTTGAGTGTGTACGAGGTGGTCTTGGATGCGGATGGGTGGGTGCTGGTGGAGCTGGTTTGGGTGCGGATGCATGGAAGGGTATGGCTGTGGTAGGCGCGAGGCGATACAATGACTTCGGATGCGAGGGATTGCGGTGCGAAGAAAAGCAGTCCGCGGTGATGCGTGCGAGTGCCTGCGGACCAAGGCTTCAGTCCGAGGCTGCGGTCAGGGAAGGATGCGAGGCTGTGGTCAAGAGAGGCTTCGGTCAGCATGATAAGGTAAGAGTGGGTTGCAGTCTCTTGGCTGTTGACCTCGGCTGCGGATGGGGCATTATGAGCTCGGATCAAAGGCTAAGAAGGGCTGCTGAGAGGCTTCTCAGGGGACTCCGGTAGGCAGTTTTTGGCTGCGGTTCGGGGGTCCGGAGGGGGCTGAACAGGTGACGAAAAATGCTCTTTTTTCATGAAAAATGGTACCGCAAAGGCCATTTATTCATATTTTAATAAGGGAATCTTTTTATAAAGCATTTAAGTCAACAAGTGGGTATTGGGAAGGCAAAAAGAAGAGTATACAAGGGGGTTTTAGGGGACAAAAGGTGATGGGATTGGACAATGTCACATGGTTTTTGTCTTTTTGAGGGAGCAAATAGTGGAGTACTCTTTACCCAAAAGAGTAACAAGGACAAGATGCTTTATGTAAACAATACATTACATCCAAACAATTCAAATTGAAGATCTACAGCAACTAAAAATATGAGAATCAAGAGTTTCATACCTCACAATGATAAAGTTGCTGGAAGATAAAATCTCCAAAAAAAAATATGCTTTTCTCCACTTTTTCAAGAATAATAAGCTCATAATTTTTGTATCGTCTCATTTTCAAGAATAAATACCTCCTGGAACAATTTCTTCAACATTTTGGAGACCACAAAAATTAATTTCTCTTCCCATTTGCTTCATTTCTTCAACAAAAAAATAATAAGAACATGAAGAACATCATTTTTTCCAGCAATAATAGAACGAGCAGCAACAACAACTTTTATTTTTGCAAAGATAGAATCACCCAAAAGATAGAACTAAGAAAGAACATCATAAAAAAAAATTCCGGTTTGCAACCCGAAAATTTTTTCTTGCAGAAACACAGAAAAATTAGAAGATAATCATCGAACAGGAGTCGTTCCTTGAACTAATCGTGAGATCTTCAAGGTACGACTCTAATACCAATTGTAGGAACCCATTTTTATACGAACGGTGAATGCGGAAGAAAGATATCTCGAGATTAATCGTGTTTTTGGAAGTATGAATACGAAGAACATAATATGAGTTCATAAAAAGAAGTAAGAACAAGAGAGAATAATCATAATATTGCATGAAGAACATGGTGGGAGAGAAACTCTCCCTAGGTGGGGAGAACCCACCACTTTCTCTCTCTAGAATTACATTGTGAGAAAAGTAACTCTAACTAAGAAAAGTAAGAATGGCTAGCTTAACTAAGGAAATAAATGACCAACTCTCCCTTTATATAGGAGGGAGTGTATTTACACCATAAATACAATAAAGGGAAAATATAACCTATCACTCATTATTTGTGGAGTATTTACATGCCCCAACACATGATTTAATGAGTAGTTAGTAAAAGCATATAATGCCAAAGTTTATCTGTTCTCTTTTATCCTAAGAGGATTAAAAGCAATATCTTAGGCCCCTCGATGATTATGTATTGACTTATGTGCCGGGCCCGATCAGAACTAAATTGATGTGTTCAGTTATGTTCTATGTCAGACGAATCGGAAATGGGGAAACAAACTGCTGGAAAATAAGTATGACATTGTTCCATGTATTTGTCCGAATGATATTATGAGAATAGAGGAGTATATGATCCCTTATCTGAAGGACGAGTCACTGACTAGGTCATAGTTCGACAACGACTTTTGAAAGCTTGTGATTGCTAAGTCAGATCCTGAAGTGTATAAGCAGTAATAGTAATTAGACTTATCCAAGTGGGAGACAGTTGGATTTGGTGTCTAAGCCCATAACTATAACCGGTACGTACTTGACCCGATTGTAGCATGATCCTTTTGGGTTGCCTTCACCAGTGCAATTTGATAGGATGATTTTTGAGAATAAGGTTGTTTATGGTTCTTTAATATATTACAAGTATAATATATTAATACGGAATTATTTAATTAGTATTGATCAAGAACTAATTTATTAATTTTGTGATCAGAAGAGACTAATTAAATATGGAGGGGTTGATTATGTAAATCAATTATTCTTATAGTATGGGCTAAGTGATCCATGATTATGTAGATGGGCTAAACCAATAATACAACCCATGGATAGTCCATGGAGGTTAAACACATGGAGCATAGGAATGTGGAAAGTCATGGATCATTAGGGTTTACAAAGTATAACCCTAGCACTTACCACAACTATAAATAGAACCCACCATGGACCAAAATCGGTTACCTCTTCTCTTTGTAATAAATAGATTATTATCTTAAATCGTCCTCTTGCATATTGGTGTTTGTAAACCATTAGAGGCATCACACTTGAGGTGCTCAAGCTTTCAAATGTCAATAACTACAAGTCCTACTAAGAGGTAAGTCATCTAACTAGTTATATTGTTCAATTGTTCAATTGTATGCTAGTTAGGGACAATGCTTTGAAAATGAAAATGCATGTATAATTAGAGAAAACATAGATCGAAAGCATTTAGGCTTGCATGTGCACTTAGGAAGTGTTATAGTGCTCAAAACCCAACAGTTAAATCTAAAAGGCTCAAAAGATTGAATTCCAATTAGTATACTTAATGGAAATCAAGTACAATTTGAAGGAGTTAGAAATGCCTCTCTTCCAAACTATATGAACATCAATGATGTTTTAAATATTCCTAACTTCAAATGAAATTTGGTATATGTTATTAAAATCACTAAAAAATTGAATTTATTTTGTGACCCTTTTCCCGGATTTTTGCTTATGCAAAACTTACACTCGAAGAAGTTGATTTGCACGACGAGATATGAGAATGATTTGTATTGCTTGGAAGGATATGATAGAAGAGTTGCAGCTGTGGTAGCTAAGGTTGATTCTAAGATTTAGCATAGGAGGTTAGGGAATGAATCCAATAGTAAACATAACATATTGATTCGATAGGTAGGCTAGCAAATAGTGTACATTGTGATTTATGTGTAAAAGCAAAGCAAACTAGAATTCCCTTTTCAGATAAATTAATAAAATTGTTACATGTTTTGATATCATACATTGTCATATATGGGGTGGCTATAATGTGCCTTTTACCATCGGGGCTCATTATTTTTTTTACTATGGTTATGATTTTAGTCGCTCGACATGGATATACTTGATTAAAAGTAAGGTTGATGCTAGTCATTGCCTCGTAGTCTTTTGCAAAATGATTAATACACAATTTGGGAAAAGTGTCAAGAGAATTAGGAGTGAAAATGTTGGTGAATTTTTCTCGAATCAAATGGTGAAATTTTATGAAGATAATGGAACCATCCTTGAAACTTCATGTATCCATACGCCTCAAAAAAATGGTGTCGTGGAGAGAAAACATAGATACCTACTTGTAGTTGCAAGAGCATTGAGATTTGAAGCAAATCTACCCATTAAATTTTGAAGGAATGTGTTTTAACTACTACTTACATCATCAATAGACATACATCTAAAATCATAAAGAGCAAGACTCCATATGAAATCTTGTTAAATTGTAAACCTCAATATGACCACATGAGAGTTTTTGGGTGCTTGGTCTATGCTAAAGAAAAGAAAGCCTCAAATGATACATTTGATGAAAGGGGGAGACCTTATGTCTTCTTAGGCAACCCACAAACACAAAAAGGTTATCAAAGGTATAACTTCAAGGATAAAAGAATTAATGTATCAAGAGATGTGAAGCTTGTTGAACATCATTACCCTTTCAAGACCATTAATAAAAATCCTTTTAGAAGCACAACTAAGCTTGAAAATGCTGACCTCAGACCTTCTTTAAGGTCGAAGCTAACTGACATCGAGCAGTCTTACATTGCCAAAACCATTGCAGAAAATTAGCAGCCCAGAAGTAACGACCAACAGGCCATTAGCAACAATCAACAGCCCATTAGTGACAATCAGCAACCCATTAACGATGACCTGGCTCATCAAGACACAAATGCGTAACGTGATACCAATCATCAATGACGATTTAAACGTACAAGAAGCATGCCTTGAAAGTTTGGTGAATATGAAGTCACATTACCACCTTCCATAGACCATTCTCTCCCCAAGGCTACTTTAACGACCTCAACGACACATCCTTTATCTAATTTTGTGTCTTATGAAAATTTTATTAATTTCTTGATTTCCATCTCATCTTAAGATGAGCCCAGGAACTACTCACATGCAACAAAACATTCTAAGTGGAGAGAAGCTATGACAAATGAAATAATGGTTCTTGAAAACAACACTTGGATATTGATGAATTTACCCCCGGGAAGAAACCTATTGATTCTAAATGGATTTATAAAATTAAATATAAACCAACCGGGGAAGTGGAACAATATAAAGCAAGGCTTATGACAAAGGGTTTCACACAAATAGAAGGAGTTGATTTTCATGAAACGTTTGCCCCTGTTCACAAACTAGTAATAATGCGTACGTTTCTACTTGTCGTAGTACAAAGAAAACAGATTGTTCATCAAATAGACATCAACAATGCCTTTCTACATGGAGGCCTTCATGAAGAGGTTTACATGAAAACTCCTTAAGGCTTTGCAAAGGCCAGTGAGACTTGTGTTTGTAAACTTTAAAAGTCATTTTATGGCCTTCATCAAGATTCTAGGAATTGGCACAACAAGTTTACAAAAGCACTTCTTGCGATTGGTTTTAGCCACTCCAAAGCTGATCATTCCCTTTTTATTCTCAAGACTCAAAACCTTTATATTACAGCTCTCATCTATGTAGATGATGTCATTATCTTGGGAAATAACGATGATCGTATTGATCAAATTAATACCTATTTGGATGATATATTTAGCATTAAATACTTGGGCCTATTAAATTATTTTATTAGTGTTGAAGCAACGTGGACTCCAGATGGAATGGTGCTCATCCAACGGAAGTATGCTTTGGATATTCCCGTTGATTGTGGTCTTCAAGGTTGTCACCCAAGTTTATTTCCTATGGAACAAAACATTCGTCTTGATGATGTTCACGAAACACCTTTTGCTGATGTTAGCCAGTTCCGTCGTCTCATTGGATGCCTTTTATAATTAAAGGTCACTTGAACCAACATCACCCTTGCAATCAATACCTTGAGCCAATTCATCTCCGCTCCTCGACAACCCTATATTGATGTTCCTTTTCAGATACTGCGTTATCTCAAAGTTACCCTGGTACAAGGGATTTTTCTACCTTCTGCTGGGAATCTTACTTTAAAAGCCTACTATGATTTTGACTGGATTGGTTTGCCACTCACTAGACATTCCAAAACTGGTTATTTTATTACTTTGGGTGGTGCTCTTGTTTCCTAGAAAGAAACAATTTGTTGTTCCTAGGTCATCTACAAAGGTTGAGTATCAAGCTATAGCTTCCACTGTCAGTGAGATCTTATGGCTTTGTTGGCTGTTGAAAGACTTAGAAGCACATCAATCACATCCAACTCCTATTTACTGTGATAATCAAGCGGCAAGACATATTGCCAAAAACTTTGTCTTCCATGAGCATACTAAACATGTCGAGATAGATTGTTTCTTTGTACGTGAACATATCGAGTCTCATCAAATTATAACCTGTGTCATCAGCTCTAATGACCAGGTTGCTTATATCTTCACCAAACCTCATGGTAGTGATAGATTTTGTTATCTTCTTATCTAGCTGGGCTTTCACAATCATCACGTTCCAACTTGAAGGGGGGGGGGGTAAAGGAGTTATCAAACACATCTAATCTGATTGATATATATATATATATATATATATATATATATATATATATATATATATATATATATATATCTTTTTAGTCTTTATCCTTTTTCCTAAGTTTCCTCCTTAGTATCCTAGTTTGTTTATTTTTCTATCCTTATAAATATTATTGGCTTTTGTAATCTTTTTTAATCAATTGATTATCATTAAAAACTTAGAACCCGTATTGGGTTTCTTCGAAACTTACCCAAATATGATTTTTGAAACTGCAATATCCAGTAGAGGAGAAATTTGATTTGATTTCTGAAAGACTGAAACAACCAATGAGATACGATTACACCCAAATCAAAAATTAATAATCAACCGATCACTTATCAAAATTATTATATCACGGACCTAACAGTCAACTCTGATGTCCAAAATAGCTAACAAGTGTCGACTGGTAAAAAGAAATTGAGTTTTGAGATTTTTATAATATCGATTTATTGACTTAAAGTGAAAAATAAAAAATTCGTTCTCCATCTACAGTAATGCCAACGGGTTTCTAGACGCCATGGGACGCTTCGTTTCTCTACGCCACCATGCACATTTGATCGATTGACTATTTGGCGCCTATCTTTCCCCTGATTTCTTTCTCTTCCATAAACAGATAAAGATATGGGCTAAGTGTTTTTGGGCCATTTGTATATATAATATAAACAAAGCTAGACTTATTCGATACCCCTAAAATTTTGTTTCCCTGGGCCTAAGCCTAAGTCGCCTAGGTATTTGGTCGGGTTTGCTCATGACAACAACACGTCCTCATCGCATCAAGGCTGGAACAATCAAACAATATAAAGTAACATATAAAAAATTTGGTACTAAGAGCCATTAGATCCCGCCACCGGTTAATAAGTCGTAAAACAAAAGCCAATACCTTCGGATGAATCAATAAACATCTCTGAAATTTCTCAGGTTCTATATGGTGTAGATTTGTGGCATATCATTGTTAGCATGTTCATACATCTTTGGTTACTTTTCATTAGCGATGACGGTTAGGGATGTGTCGGAAAGAAGTATAATGGTGGTAGTTGATGTTATGACAGCATTTTATTGTTATTGGCATATGGTCTCCGATATGAACTTTTACAATGTCTGGTGTTGAATATGTGGAGCATTTTGAATTCAATACTTGAAATAAGAACAAGTCAAGTGAAAATCTTGAAGACATGATCAAAAATACAGCAAACCTGAAAATCAAGCACAACAAGTTGAGGTTTATATCAATCTTGTTTCGTATTTTCTCTATGTTATAGATAAATCTAATGTAGCTGATCAACAACCATCACTGTCGTATGTCGCATATCAACAACCATCGTCACCATCATTTCCGTCCTTTAGATCTGGTAAAACTACGACTAGAATTCGTGAATCTTTCCTGAATCAAAAACGATTTTATGTGATGCTAGCAAAATCAGAGGTATCAATTTGTTGTTTGCTAGAAAGGTGATATGTGGCAGAAGTATATTAGCAGTGGTGGTGGTTTGTTGGTAGGAGAGCGCCAACAACGGTTTATTCTTTTTTCTTGAAGTTGTAAAACTGATTACACAGCTTGAGTTTCAGAGATGATGATGAAGGGAGGAGTACAAGATAGATTGGCGGTGGTTGCATTTTGGTAGTGATACAAACTTGGGTCCCTGATGTCTGCAGCCGAAGGGGATCTATGGTGGAAATAAGAAGGCCACATCATTTAATCATATGTACATATGACTTGAAAAACTAGTAGTAGGAGGTAAATTACCTAAACTAGCATATTAACATCATGTTTACACCCCTAGAATACCAAAAAAAAAAGGATCATGGACCTTTTAAAATAGAAAGTGTTAGTTTGTTGGGGTGGATGCTAAAAACCCTAGAAAATCAATAGAAATACATAAAAATAAAATACCTTCAGATATCTTTTTTTTTTACTTTAAAAACTTTAGAATCTTATATATATATATATATATATATATATATATATATATATATATATATACACACACACACACATATATATATATATATATGTATATATAAGAAAAACATCCATTGTGTGGATGTAGTAACAATTTAGACCAATGAATGAAAAAAAAAGATGACTATTTTATTAAAATAGAATAACATATATTATATAATCACATAATTTCTGTTAATTATAAAGGTACTTTAGTCACTCAGTATAGATTTTAAAAAAATTTATGTATTTTAGAAGTAATAACTGATTCTCTTAATTTAAAGCCTGGTTTTATCGGATAATTGATTCTCTTAATTCAGACCCAAGAATAAGTTTATGAGTTTGATGTGATTATATATATATATATATATATATATATATATATATATATATATATATATATATATATATGCCTATGAATACGAATATACAAAAACCTTCTTTAAACTAATAAGAACTCAAATAATTACATTTTATGAATTATTATCCATCAAAAGGCTGAAAAATCTTAGAAAAAATAACAATTTTTACATTGAACTCTTAATAATAAGATACAAAAAAAAATTCTTGAAGTAAAATACATGACCAAAAATATAAAACATTATGATGCAAATACATTCTTGAATAATAACAACATTCTTGCACCATCACTTGAAGAATAACAATATTTTTATGCAAATCCCTTCTTAACCAGTTGATTCTTAAGTGAGAATGAAATTATGGGTTTTTCCCTAATGACTAACCCTGCATGCTTCATTTTCGTTTTCACAGATATACTTTGATAAAAAGTATCATGTCCAGAGAAGTTTAATTGCTACCATCTTGCATGTAACCACGAAACTAGAAGTAAGGAATTACATAACAAATATCATTAGTGCAAATATAATCATATTGCAAAACATAAACAGATCCTATACAGTAAAGTACAACATCTACTTTCAGTTGATATCTTACACAATTTACTAAATCAAAGCACACAATACAAAATGTATGATTAATAAGTCTTCAAAACTACTAACCATTCAAAGTTTTAACTTTCAAGAGTCAGCTATCAACACTAGAAAGTAGAGTCGTAATTATGTTGTGATACTTAAGTCAATTACTAAAGTTGAGAACTTCCAAAGTCGATTCCCAAGGTCATACACTCCATTTACAAAGTAGGAAGAAATTATGTTTGCGATAGTATTTAGGGTTTTGGATTTTAGAAAAGGGTAACTAGTTTTGTTTACAAATTTGATGCTTGCACATATGTGTGATTATGGTTTTTGATAAATGAATTTAAAAAGCTATAAAATTGTTTAAGAACCATTAGCTCTAAAAAAGTTTAAAATCAAAATCCTTATCAAGTTTCAATATGAAAAGGCACAAAACTTGAACAGGTTGAGTAAAACAAAAAGCATGAAATGGCCATACCTTGTTAACTTATACGATGCGAGGATAAATGAGAATCAACAATGGAACCAAACGATTATTGGTTTCAATTTATGACTACAATACCTTGAGACTCTATAAAAAGGTACTAACCTGACCATATATGTTCGTTTGAATTCACAATTAAGGGAAGTGGTTAAGGCGATTGGGAGTGGTGAACTAGTAAATGGAGAGAAGGTGTAACATCTAGTTTTGATATGTCTCTAAATTCGGGATAGCAAACCTTAATGTGATTGAGTAAAGGTTTGTGCTTCAAGGGAATAAAGTTTTGACCTTATTAGATGTTGATAATGGTGGTTAATTGATTTAATCCCTTGAATCCTTTTTATGATCTTTATATGCACGCAAAAGTATTAAAAAGCCCCATAATTCTATCTAATTACTTATGACTTAATGAATAGAGAAATTAATTCAGTAATGCATGCAAAGAGTCTGAATATCACTTTGAAGTTATGGTTGTTTGAAGCAAGAATGGAATCTAGGAAAAATCATAACCACGACATGGTAAGACTGTTACCACAATGTGGTGAGTTGTGCAGCCCAAGCCCATAAAAGTTAGCGTTTCTCCCGTATTTAAGGACTTTACCTCCATGTTTTAGGTCATTTTCAGCATTCATCACATCAAGATCTCCCTGGGAGCAAACCCTATCCCCCTCCTTCATGGTTTGAGCTCATCATCTCTCTTTGAACCTCTTTTGGTGTATTTTTGGTGTTTAGTGAAGAAAGCAAGAAAGGTTACGCTTGGAAGCTTGAAGCTTATGGATCTCTACCATCTCTACTCTTTTGGACCCTTGTAAGTTATAAAGATACTTGATTTATTGAGTTTCATATTTGGATTTAAGAGCATTTGGAGTTTTAGTGCTTTACTTTCATGTTTTATCCCTTTTGATGGATTCGAGTTGGAGTTTGGACAGCTCCAAGGTTAAAGTTCAAAACTTTAAGTATTCTAGACCCATTATGGTGCTAAGATCTAGACTTCATCATCATTTAAGTGTCATGCATAGTCTTGTTGATATTTTTGGTCCCATTGAGAGTAATGGTTTGAGATCTCAATGGTTTAAGCCTTTGGAATGGATAAAGTTGGAAACTTTATCCATGAGAATCATTAGTGGAATCATATCTGAGCTTTGTGGCTCTAAACGTAGTGGTTAAGAGCTTAATGGAATAAGTTGTTATGGGCGTTCCCCATGACGCAGTGGTCTGTATACCCACATATGTGTTGTTCTCCAGTGACCATGGTGCAGCCAAGGGAATTGGCAATAGAATGGTGGTCGATGGTTGGTTGACCGTTGAATTTTTAGCCAGTTTGAATTTTTGTCAAACGTTGGTAGAATCAAGTATTTGACTGGGGACTAGTCTCGGTTTGGCATTAGGTAGCCCGGGTTAGCTGTTCTGTTGTTGAGATTACTATCAAGCTCCTGTTGTTTAGTTAAGGTGAGTCTTTTCAAAATACTATGTAGGACAATTGGTGTCATGATATGCTAGTCTGTCTTTGTGACTTTTGCATAAAAGACCACGAAGGGACCATGGTAATTATATGAAAGACCATAGGGGACCATGACAATTATATGAAAGACCAGAGGGGATCAATGTATGAAAGAATATGGGGGCATAGCAGGAAAGACTACAGAATTGGAAGTGATTGTAAGAATATGGGTTGACCATAGCATTCACATGGGTTGACATATATCCCTCGGACGGTGACTATTGTTATGTTGTATATGATGTATGTGGTATCTTGGAGAACTCACTAATCTTTCTGCTTACGGTTTTAAGTTTAAATTGTTTCAGGTTTTCATATATTGAAGGAAGGGTGCGGCTTGATTGTATCGCATCCATTGGAGATTTCTGTACTTAATAACTATTAAATTTATACTCTTAATTTTGTTTTGAAACGAATGACTTTATTCTTATCTTTGAAGTTTCAATTAGAACAAATGCTTCATATTAAATGAATATTTTTCTTCAAAATTTGGGACATTACAAAAGGATGAGAGTTGGGGATATCAGGAGGTGAATGTGGAAGGAAAAAAGAGTTGAGAGCTTTTGACCTCCATTTTTTATTGGAATTTCTAAAAACTATACATGTACACATTAGATGCACATACACTAGATTATACCATAAAACTCACATCTTTACCAAAAAAAAAACTCACATCTTTTTTCGGTTCAAATTTTTTAAGCCATGTTTTTATTCGAAAAAAAACGAATATACTGTCGTTTACAACTTTTCGTCCTCTTTCCATAGAGATTCATGTTGATATATAAAAAATAAATTGTTTTCTAAAAAAAATAAACCCATCTTGTTTTGTTGTTTTTTCAATATTTAAGTTTATTTTTATGCAAAAGAAAATAATTATACCAAAAATCTAAATTTTTTTCCTGTATAAAAAACATTCGATCAATTCAGATTCACACTATAAATGTAAACTGCAAAATATTTCAATTTTATAATTCACAATGTTGTTACATGCCAAAAATCAAAGTAAATTTTAACTTTTCAAAAGCAACCCAATAACCATAATTGTTCACAAAACCATTGTTTCAATAGTATTATTCAATAATCAAAGTATCCCAGAAACCAAATAACATAAATCTGAAGGATGTGCACTATCATGCTTTCGTCTTGCCACAGTCATTTGAAGTACTTGAAAAAATAAACTGAAACAGTAAGCCAAAGCTTAGTGAGTTCCCCCAAAGAACCACGACACAAACATATAACCAAACAGATAACGGGTCCACAACATCCCGGTTAGATTACCCCTGGCCTACAGCCTTACGGATGGAATGCCCTGGCTCACAACCTTTCAGTTGGATTGCCTAGTACATAACAGTTCTATAACCTCCTGGTTGGATTACCCCTGGCCCACAACATCATGGTTAGAATGACCTGGTTTGTTGACTGACAACACAACGCAACACAGTCTCAATCCCACCATACCATGTCGACATATAAATAATAATAACATATATACAGCAACAGATAATATTATAACCAGTCAAAAAACAATAAACATGTCTATAGATCACTACCTCATAACAACATTCTCTATATCAAGATATATAAAATAATGCACCTGCATTTGTGCTTTCGACCCACAAGAATAGTGAGGAAACTCACCTCACAGTCTGAAAAGATTGCTGAACAGGACACTGTTCAGAATATTAGCTCTATCGGTAACCAATTCAACAAACTAGTGACCAATCTCACATACAACCCAAAATATCCTTAGGTAAAACTTGGTCAAATACTGCTCAAAGTCAAAATAGAATCCACACTCAAAAGTCCCACAGCCACTCGTCACGGCATGACCCTTTAACGCTCACGTCCTAACCTAATAAGTCAAAATAGACGAGGAACACAATCCTTACATCGTGACACCAAAGTGCTCATGTCGTGAGTACGCTCTCGACAGAAGTGCTTAATAAAACTCTTAACCCCTTTTTGAACAAGCAACCAAATCCTCCACAATGTCTTATTTACTCCAGAACATCATAAAAATCATGGATTTTTGGTCATGCATGTCCAATACATGTCCCAAACACTAACTAGGGAACAAAAGGAGGAAATGATACCATATCTCATGCAAGAGTCATAAAACTCAAACATATTCCATATCTAGCATCTATACTACTAAAAGGTCACTGTATGGATTCCAACCACTACATGATATTGCATATGAAGGATAAAGCATAAGAATATAGATCTAAGCTTATGGACTCATAAAATAATGAACCTGAAACTCACAAAAGGTCCAGAAGGTGAGAAAATGATTGATGATGAGGCTTGAATGCATAAATGATAGACTAGATGCTCTTCCTCTTCTTCTTGGCTAGAATCACCACAAATAAGCTCACGATCATATATAGATGCTAGGGTTTCAAAGGGGAGTGCTAGGATGTGATGGGGTTGAGGGTGGGATAACCATAACCCTTACTTCCATTAAGTATGAAATAAAACCCTCAAAATTAGGGTTATCCTCTCAGAATCCTCCCGGTGCTGCCACTAAACTTTGATCAATGGAACTACCTTGTTTCGCATGGTCTTCGTCTTCCTATCCGAAACTGCCACTAGCTTGGTAACATAGTTTTGGCGATCATTAAGTTGAATATCATCTGGACGAACAACTGTTGAGTCATCAGCCACACATTATTTGAAGCTAAGATAAATGGAAGGTGTTATGAATCTGACCAAGCTCGTAGGGAAAAATCAGCATGTAAGCTACCTTGCCAATCCTCGAAATGGGCCAAAATATTAAGGCCCAACTTTCCCCTCTTCCTGGAGCGTATTATATTCTTCCAGGGTGATACCTTCAACAAAACCATGTCGCCGGCAAGAAATCCAAATTAGATCGACGCTTGCCTGCGTAACTCTTCTGCGACTCTGAGCTGTATGTAGTCTCTGTCTAATCTGATGAATAAGATCTGTCATCTGAAGGACTACCTTAGTCCTTCCCATGACTCTATGACCAATCTCTCCAAAAAAAACTGGAGTATGAAACTTCCGCCCATTGAGGTGCTCGAAAGGTGGCGCACCACTACTGGAGTAATAGTTGTTATTGTAAGAAAACTCAGCTAAAGGGAGGTAGGAGTCCCAACTCCCATAAAATTCTGTAACAAAAGCTCTCAACATGTCCTTAAGTGAATGAATGGTCTACTTACTCTGACCATCAGTATATGGATGATAAGCAATGCTAAGATGCAACCTCGTACCCAATTCCTCGTGGAACTTCTGCCAAAGATGAGATGTGAATCGAACATCTCGATCATATACAATAGAGACTGGAATACCATGTCGAACAACAATCCTGCACATATATAAATCGACTAATTTCTCGGCTGAACAACTCTCTCGTATGGCTAGAAAGTAGGTGCTCTTGGTTAGCCAGTCCACTATAACCCATATCGTGTCGAATCCCTTAGCCATCTGAGGTAATTTGGTGATGAAATCCATAGTAATATGTTCCCATTTCTACATGGGAACCTCTAATAGTTGCAACTTGTCATGCGGCCTCTGATGTTCGGCCTTAACCATCTAATAGTTCAATCACCTCTCAACACACCAGGTTGTATCTCACTTCATGCACGACCACCAACAAGTAAGCCTCAAATCTCGATACATCTTGGTGGCTCCAAGGTGTATCAAAAACCAGGACTTTTACGCCTCCTCTAGCATAGTCTTCCTAATCCCACCAAAACCTGGCACCCAATCCGTCCATATCGGGTCAATAACCCATGGTTGTCAGTAGCAAGGCTCTCAATCTTACCCCTGATTCTCTGTTATTTCCAATTCTCCTTCTTGACTCCCACAGACGAGCCTCCGTAATCAAATCCTATAATGGTGAATCAATCGAAATCCTCATACATAGGCTCTTATTAAAAGAACTAGTTGTCTTGCGGCTCAAAGCATCAGTGACCACATTCGCTTTCCCTGGGTGATACAAAATCTCGCTTACATAATCCTTGACCACGTCAAGCCAACTACGATGTGTCATATTAAGATTTAGCTGATCCATGAGATATCTCAAACTCTTGTGATCCGTGTAGACAGTGCACCGGACCTCATACAATTAATGCCACCAAATTTTGAGAGCAAACACCATTGCTCCCAACTCCAAGCCAAGAGTCGGATAATGAGCCTCATACGGCTTCAGCTACCGAGAAGCATAAGTACTAACCCTCCCTCTCTACATAAAAACTGTCCGGAGGACGGTATCGGATGTATCACAAAATACCACAAAATCATCGATACCTTCAGGGAGGGTCAACAATGGGGTCTCACACAACCTTTGTCTTAGTGTTTCAAACGTAGTTTGCTGCTCAAGCCGCCAACGTAAATCCATGCCCTTCATCGCCCGACGAGTGAGGGGTACTGTAATCTTGGATAAGTTTTGAATAAACCTCCGATAATAGCCTGTTAATCCTAAGAAACTCTTGAACTTTGAGGGACATTTTGAACCTCTATGACATCCCCAGTTTCACGGTCAAAAAGGACTGATTTGTTTATGTTTTATTTAAAAATCAGAGTATTTTTTGAGGAATAATATTGCAGAATTTGTTCCCAAAAATATGATAAATATATTATCAAAGAATTTGTGAAGAAATGTATTTTAATTATATTAAAAACATTGGGATGTCTTTGTTAATACAAAAAATAAGCATAAACAGAAATAGTACATGCTTACAAACATCTATTATTCTAATGGCCTATAATATATGGATCCCTCATCTGATCATCACACATGTGCTCTTATGCCACTACCTGTAATACAAGAAATTGAGTGGGTCAGGCTTGGGAACCTGGTGAGCACATAGGGTTTTCAACCCACAATAATTCAGTTCTTTAATTTCATCAAATCATTCAACCTGATTACCCATTCGCCTTATCCTCACTTTATATCACTAAAGCATCTAATTCAAGGGACTTGGCCTAATAATTATCATTGGGAAGACAATACTGCTTAGGTGATTCTTCAGTAATATATGTCAGTAAGGCAACCATGAGGGGGATGGAGTACACCTGGTGAACACGTAGTTCAAAAAAACACCTACAGGTTGCTAGCCTACCAATGTTCTACTAGACTGTCTAGAATAGTCCGTGGTCGTCATCTATACTCTCCTAGATGGCTGGATCAGCCTGAACATCAAGGCCTCTCATTATTTATTTCATCTTTCATCATCTATATCATCTACCCATCTTTACCCAACATAATTATAGGTATAAAATACATATATAGTTTAAATCGACTAAAATATGTATAAATCATTCATCTCACATAGATATCAGGAACATAGATAATAGGCCCATATAGCAAGTAATTTATATTAAATACTTCATATCTATGTGTAAGATGAAAGTAACTATGCACTCACTTGATAAAGTGACGACTCGAAATTCGGGCAGTGCTTTGCTTTTAAAAATTGTCTTTTCCTTTGACGAAACCATGTATCATTATTACTAAGTTTATTTATTGCAACTAATTATTAGTCTAGATTTATCATTAACTCAAAGTCTACTTTCATGATCTATCAAGTAAGGAACAACCAAGTAGGATCATATTAGAGGTAGGGTTCGTTTGGTATACGAAGTATACTGTTTGGAAAGCTCACTTTAAATACCTCACTAAATCAAAGCCTAGACATCATCCCCGTAAGTATATATGATTTATACTTTATTTTAATATGTAAATATGCTATTATAAATTTTAACTCGTTCATACAAGCTCTGTTTTTGACGTTCTTTATATCTACGTGTAGCTATCGACGAGATCTACAACTTTCGTTTAGACTTCGTCGGCTAATTTTAAATTTATTTTTCTTCCATATTTTTATAAAGTTAAATGATTTTGCTAAAATCATAACTCTCTCATATGGACTCTATTTTTGGCTTTCTTTTTCTCAAAATTCATATTTTAAGGAGTACTACAATTTGTTTTGGTGGCGTTAACTCAAAGTCAACCATTCTCTTCGTAGCTTTTTACGTCACATTTTTCTTGTGTACGGCTAACTTTTATATCGTATTAAATCATATCTAATTCATACGGATTCAGATTTCGATGAAATTTATATTTTTGGGACCGGGACAATGTGTACTTTCTAAATATATAATAATATATATGTTTTGGCGCACTTATTTCAGATTTCGATGAAATTTATATTTTTGGGAGCCTGGTGAGCATATAGGGTTTTCAACCCACAATAATTATAAACTTATTAAGTACACCAATCAACAATAACCCTAATTACCAGTTCCCGTTATCCTCACTTTACGTCCCTAAACACTTTTCACAAGGGACCTAACCTAAAGAATATCATCGGGATGGACACTACTGCTTAGGGGTTTCCTCAGCCATACATGTCCTAAAGGCAACCATGAGGGGGATGGAGTACAGCAAATGAACACTCTCAGTTCATTAACACCTACAGGTTGCGGACCTGCTAATGTTTCCCACTGGACTGTCTAGAATGTCCGTGGTCGTCATCCAAACTCCGCTAGATGACTGGATCTCAAAACACATCGAGGCCTCTCATCAATTTTGTTTTATCACACATCACTATCTACCCATGTTCTACCCAACATATTTGTAGATAAAAATACTTATACAGTTTAAAACTTGTATAAAAAATCGACACAACAGTCAACTCAAATAAACAATTAATATATTTACATATAGCACGTATTATAAGGTAAATACTTCATATCTATGTGTAAAATGAAAGTGACGATACACTCACCTGATTTGGGGATAATCGAGCAACAATTCGTTTCCTAAAACGATCGTTTCTAATAAAACCGGGAGTTTTATTGAGAAACCGGGCTTTGCAAAAGTCGGGCTTCGAAACCGAAAAGATAAATTTTTCGGGCCTCTCGGGCACTTCGTGGCGTATTCCGGGGCTTACAATCGATACCGGGGCTTTGGAGGATTCTAAGATGAAGAAAATATGAAGAGAGGGGCTAAATATGGCAAAACTCCAAAAGTAACCGAGAGCCTTCGTAGGTACCCTTCTATTTATAGGGTCTGAAGTCCTGATCCAACGGCTGAGAAGCTTCTGATCCGACGGCTGAGAGGCTTCGCAGGGGGTGGCTCGCACGAGGGTAGCATGTGAGAAGGGGCTGCTGGCTTCTTGTGATTGGTCCGAAGCATGTGTCCGATGCGCAGGTGGTCAGCATATGCGAGGGTCTCGGTGGCACTCGTTGATTGGACCGCGGAGTCGTATCACACATGCAAGGCTCGGAGCTAGGGTGCGAGGTTCGGTCCATATGCGAGCCTCGGATTGGACCTCCCTTCGGTCAAATTAGAATTCGACACGTGGCTTCGCATGACTCAGCAACTTCGGTGACTCAGCATCTTGGTGACTCAGCAGGACACGTGGCACTCTTTCAACGAAGGTGACGTGGCAAAATGTGACTATGCGAATTTTCTCGATTTTCGTGCCAAAACTTTTAAAATCCATAACTTTCGCATACGAGCTCCGTTTTTGACGTTCTTTATATGCACGCGTAACTAAAATTACGCTCTACAACTTCCGTTTAGACTTCGTCGACTAATTTTGATTTTAATTTTATATTATTATTTTTAACAGACCGGGATAGGAAATCCGTTAAAAATTCATAACTTTTTCATCCGACGTCCGTTTTCATCAGACTTTTTACCATTGTGCTCTAATGACGAGACCTTCAATTCTCGTTTAGGTTGTGTCGGCTAAAAATCGGTCGATCTAAAATTCGAGTTTTTAGCTGTCTACTACTAAGCTAAAACTTCGCGGTTTAACGAATACTACGACTTTCGTTTAGATCACTAAGGCTAAAAAGTAGTTTATCGAAAACTCACTTTTTACGACATTCAGCACCGTGCCGGTTTTGTCGCGAAACTTCGACATGTAATAACTTCGTCGTTATAACTCGGATTTTGGTATTCTTTATATCCCCGAAATCCTTGTTTCGACCACTACAAATTTATGTAAAGATATCGGGCTTATCTTACACTTTAATTTTGACGCTTATTTTTATTCTTAATTAATTAAGCCCTAATAATTAAACATAAAACACATAATTCATATAATATTCACATAATTCCTTTTCATTTCATCAAAATGAGTTACAAAGGTTAACCTAGACTATCAAATCAATATAAATGCCTAGGCTAGAAACACGAGTGTTACAGTTTGGTGTACGAAGTATACTGTTAGGAAAACCCACTTTAAACACATCACTATATCACAACCTAGACATCATCATCGTAAGTAGATCAATTAGTATAAGGACTTTGAATTACCGATAGATTTTGTTTATATGTTCATAATAAGGATAATGAACTTAAACATAATTTATACTTAAAGCGTAATAAGGGTAGCTCAAGTTATAAGGTTTCTAGCAAAAACTTAGGACTCCGTGATCAGAACTTCATCGCTGAATCTTTTTTTCTAAAAATATTCTTGTAGCACTTCTACGCTAACCTTATTATACTAAAACTACAGAATGAGTAATCAAATCATGGGGGACCGAAATGCTCGGAGATAAGAAGAAAAAGTCTCTTGAATCAAGAGAATGGTCAAGAGATATGAGAACTTAGAGCCTCTTATTTATAGTAATTGAATTTTCTAAAACCATCCTCTATATTAACTTGAATGAACTTATAGTTATTTAAACGACTAAACACCCCTTTATAATATTATTTTAAATAGATTTAACGATATTTCTACTAAACTAATGCTGAAAGTACTCAACACTAGTCTTATAACGACCGTATCGTTGATACCTTTCTAATGATATATATATATATATATATATATATATATATATATATATATATATATATATATATATATATATATATATATATATATATATATATGATTTATACTTTATTTTAATACGTAAATATGTTATTGTAATTATAAGTCGTTCATATGAACTCCGTTTTTAATCTTCTTTATATCCACGCGTAGCTATCGATGAGATCTACAACTTTCATTTAGACTCAATTGACTAATTTTGACTTTATTTATCATCCATATTTTTATAAAATTAAATGATTTTGCTAAAATCATAACTCTCTCATACGGACTCCATTTTTGGCTTTCTTTTTCTCAAAGTTCCTATTAAGGAGTACTACAATTTTCTTTCTGATTGCATTAGCTAAAAGTCAACAATTCTTTTCGTAGCTTTTTACATCACACGTTTCTTCTGCGCGACTAAATTTTTTATCTTATATAAATCATATTTAATTCATACGGATTCACATTTCGATGAAATTTATACTTTTGGGATCGGGACGACGTGTACTTTATATATATATATATATATATATATATATATATATATATATATATATATATATATATATATATATATATATATATATATATATATATATATATATATAGGGAAAGGTTATTTGGAAAACAAAAAAACCCTAAAAAAACCCTAAAAATCATAAAAACGCATAAAAAATACCTAGAGATCACAAAACTTTTTTTTGACATTTTTTAAGAAAAAATCGCAGCTTTTTAAAGAAAATTGCTGAAAAAAAAATTTGAAAAAAAAAACTTTTTTTTTTATAAAAAAAAATAAAAAAATAATTATTTTTTTTCAGCGAATTTTTATAAAAAGCTGCAATTTTTTATAAAAAAATTCAAAAAAAAGTTTTGTGATCTCTAAGTATTTTTTTATGCATTTTTATGATTTTTAGGGTTTTTTTTAGGGTTTTTTGTTTTCCATAGAACCTAAACCTATATATATATATATATATATATATATATATATATATATATATATATATATATATATGTGTGTGTGTGTGTGTGTGTGTGTGTGTGTGTGTTTTGGCGCACTTATTTTTATGATTTACGGATGATTCAGTTGATTTTTCCTATTTTATTATATTATAATAATCATGAAACACAAAATATTCACAAAATTCTTCTTTATTACATCAAATAGGTTACAATTGTTGACCCTAACTATTACATCATCATAATAATGCTTAGCCAGAAACGCAAGCGTTACAACCTCCCACTGTATCACGGCCTTGATCTTGGCCGGACTCACCAATATGACATTTTGGTTAACAAGGTGTCCCAAGAAGTGGCACCAAAACTCACACTTCGAGAACTTGACATACAACCGTTCTCACCTCAAAACTCCCAGAAGCTCTCAAATGTGCTCCTCATGTTGCTCCCTGGTCTTGGAATACACTAAGATATCATCAGTGAAAATAAAAACATATCGATCGTGCATCGGCTTGCATACCCTATTCATCAAATCCATAAATTCCGCAGACGCATTGGTGAGCCCAAATGGCACCACCACGAACTTGTAATGATTATAACGAGTCTGAAACATAGTCTTCTCTGCGTCCTCCTCTCTAAACCTCATTTGATGATACCCCGACCTCAAATCTATCTTGGAAAATCAAGATGCACCCTACTACTGATCGTAGTGGTCATTAATCCGCAGAAGTGGGTAACAGTTCTTCACCATCAACTTGTTCAACTCCTGATAATCAATGCACATCCGGTGTGAACCATCATTCTTCTGGAAAAACAAGATTGGTGCTCCCCATAGAGAAGTGCTCGTTCTAATAAAGTATTTACCTAATAGCTCCTAAAGCTGAGATGACAACTCCTGCATCTCAGGTGGCGCCAATCCCTACGACGCCTTGGAAATAGGAGCCACACCTAGAACCAAATCAATCATGAACTCGACCTGACTCTCAGGAGGCACGCCGGGTAACTCTTCCGGGAACACATCTGCAAACTCTCTCACAACAGGCACATCTGAAATCGAAACCTGCTTCCCAGCTCAAGTATCAACCACATATTCAAGATATCCCATACAACCATGCTAAATATACTACCGAGCCTGGCAGGCAAACAAAAGGCTGACCCAATCCTGTTAGCCTCTCCATAAATAACTAGTTCTCCCCAACTTGGGGTTTGAACTACCATCCACTGACCCTCACATTCAAGCATAGTTCCAAACTTGCTCAGCCAATCCATCCCTACTATCATGCACACATCCCCCATGGGGATAATAATCAGATCAATCGGGTAAGGCACCTATCACAACTAGAAATTTAGGGCTAAAAATTTCTATCCATATACAACTAGCATCCTTGGTGTACTGTGTAACGCTATGTGTAATATAAGCTAATTTCAAAATTTATACAAGTTTATACATCCAGAATTTGTTTCAAGTCGAAACCTTATTCGCATAAACCCAAAATTTAACTCAATAAGCAATGATCACTCAACTTTGGGTCTTAACCCAAACTCTCTCAGTCCAAACCCCTTAATGGGCCAAAAACTCTCTTATTGGGCCCTCTTGGGCCAAAAGCCCTAGTTAACCATGTTAAGGGTCGAGAATCCTTATCGGGCCATAGTTGGGCCGAAAACCCTCCATCAACGTAGTATTGGACCGTAAACCTCCTAATGGGCCTTATTAGGCCATGAGGAATTATTTTAAGACTTAATTGGGCCAATACTCTTCATGGATCATTTATTGGGTCGAGAGCCAATTATTATTGGGCTTTTAAACCGAAAGCTCTTATTGGGCCAATGTGTTCTCGGCTTCACTTAAAAAAATCCAAGCCCAAATATCTCTTTTTCTCCTTTCTCCAAATCCGAATTAGCCCATTATGCAATAATAATACTAATACTACTACTACTACTACTACTACTAATAATAATAATAATAATAATAATAATAATAATAATAATAATAATAATAATAACAATAATAATAATAATAATAATAATAATAATAATAATGAAAAGGAGAGTTGACTTTGGAGTGCCACCTCCATATTATTTCTCATATATTGATGCATTACCGTGCATACATCCATGCAAGATGATATTACCCCTCATGTAACGAAGCCTCCCTCTCTTCTCTCTTCTTTTTTCCATCAGCCGATGATCTGTCTCTCTCACTCTGTCATAATTCACTTTAAACACTATAATCCTCTCATATCTCTCTCCATAGAACTCAAATGAATTCCTCCTTTTCTTCCTTAAAAATTGTGTGAGTGTTAGTGTGTGTTCAAGAGTTCCTCACCAAAGATCCTAACTTGGTAAGTTTATTTTACACTTAAGTTGTTTAACTCCATCTTATGCTAAGATCTTTTCTCAAAACCACTCTACTTTCATGTTTGTGATCCTAGAACACCAAAACTCCACAAATCTCTTCAAAGAAGCTAGCTAAGGCCGAAAACTAACTCCATTTCCTTCCTCAAACTGAAAAATTTCCCAAGGTGAGCTTCATACCCCTTGTTTTGGTTATTTTCTATCTTTAGGAGGAATGCAAGCTTGGTTTTGTGTAAAGTATTTGTATCTATTCTTTCATGTGTATGTTTTCATTTTATGGTGTGTGAAATGTTATAAAATCTTGATAAATACCCATGAACTCGAGATTTCATCCAAGTTTGAAGTTTTTGGGAAATAAGTTACCTTATGTAACCTCTTAAGATGCTTGAATATGTTAAGCATGTTTGAGAATTTACCATGAAACTAAAGGAAATATAAAAAGGGACCATGTTTGTCAATAGAATGAAAAAATAGACTAAAATGGTCTTTTTATATAAAAATGGGTCTTTTAGGTCATTTTCGGTATTTATGGGCTAAAATAGTCATTTTTGGTAAAAATGGACCATTTATGACATTTCTAATTAAAATGGGCCGAAAATAGGCTTCTTAATAAACTTGGGTCATACTTGGGATTTTTATTTAAAATGGGCCGAAAATAAATTATTTAATAAACTTAGACCAAATATGACTTTTTTATTTGAAAAGGGACGCAAATGGAATATTTAGCAAACATGGGCCATTTTTGAACACTTTTGCAAAAATGGGCCTCAAATAAGAATTTTAGTAAAAATGGGCCAATTTCGACAACTTTGGCCTTATTGGGTCATTTTCGACATTCATGGTAATAATGGGACATTATTGATTTTTTGGTTAATATTGGGTAATCTAAGATCATCATTGATAAAATGGGCCACTTATAACAATTTGGACTTTATAAGACAAATCTACTTAATTTGGGCATCATATGGCAAACTTTATATTAATTAGGCATCAATGTCAATTTATGTAAATTTGGCGTCTCGTGAAAATATCATTAACAATAGACTGTTTTGATAACAAGAGTTAAATAACGAGCTATTCCTCGATAAAAATGATTATATTTTTGTTATCTATGAGTTATAGTAAAAAATATACACTCGCAACGTTATTTTAACATTAAATAATGAAACACATTATTCGTGTAAATTCCGTTAAGGCTCTTGTGAGACACTCCTTCACTCGTACCTACCTAGTGTACATAGAAAGTCATATAGTTATAATCAGAGTCTCCTAGAGGGAGAACGGGAATTTGTGTATTGATCTATACGGGGTTGACACCGCACACCTAAGCTGCTCACTACAGCTAGACAGGTCAGTCTTGGGTGACAAGTGTCTTCTCAAAAACTAACGCATGAAGAACGTCAAGATAGGCACTCCGTTATATTATTATTGTTATAACGACTCACATAGAGAATAACAATACAATAAATTTACACAATACACATATGCTACTCATGTTACAAAGTACGAACTATACATTCACTATTTTACGTTTAATTCCACCACTCGGGTCTCAGGGTTAAGACCACACTTATATATATATATATATATATATATATATATATATATATATATATATATATATATATATATATATCAGAAAATACTGGATTTTCTGGGAAACGCCCTCTATACTCTATCAACAATGATACATATTCTATAACACAAGATTTGAAACAAAACTCACAAACTATTTTTACAGAAAATATTCATTCCGGTTTGAGGGTGTAACAGCACCCCAAAAATCTCCAAGACATAACGCTGATAAACACTCGATGCAGAGACCTTGTGCTCATTGGCCATAAAAACCCACAATGGACACTCGAACTCTCCTAAAGTCGTATCAAAATCCCTACTAAAAGAATGAGGTACAATGGATCGACTTGTACCCAAGTCAAAAAGCACAAGAGTAGGCAAGGAATTCACTAAGAAGTTACGTAGAAGAATCATAAACATAAGCATACCATAAAATAACTGACAAAATAATAAATGGAAACATACCAGTAAAGACGTACGATGCCGCCCTGGGTTCCTCCATAGTTAGCTGGAAAGCATGACCTCGAACCCTCGAGGGCTCCGCCCTACCTTAGCGTCCACCTGTGATCCTCAGAGTAGCTGGAACTGGAGCTTACGTCGGCTTAGCCGTGAGTAATGGACACTGGGCCTTCACATAGCCCACTTGATGATAGTGATAACAAATCCCGATGCTCAGTAGTGGCGTCGGCTGACAATAATCCTTGGCATAGTGCCCCTCCTTGCCACATTTGTGGCATCTAGATGAAGATTGGAAAGCACCATTATGAACTTTTCCGCACTTTCCACAAGTGTGGCTCCTCTTTCCCCCAAATCTCGAATTAACGGGATTGAACCACTTCGCTACAGGTTGTGACTAATTAGGAGCCTGCCTCAACTCCCTTATATGAATCTCTATCTCAATCTACTGCCTCCTCACGACATCATGAAGCTCAATGAGGGTAGCATAATGTTGGGTAGGTACAAACTACCGAATATATGTCTTGAGCATGCTCAAGTACCGAGTCATCTGAGCCTAATCTGAAGCAGCAAACACAGGGTAGAAAAGAATCCTCTCAATGAACATCTTGGTGATCATCGTCGATGTCTCAGTCGTCTGTCTCAGATCCAAGTACTCCTAAGCCAACCTCTCCCTATCCACGAAAGGAATATATCTCGTATGTAAGATCTCTGAGAACTGCTCCCAAGTAATAGCAACATTCTGCTCAGGAGTGTAGGTACGAGCCACTAATCTCCACCAATTCTTCGTTCCTAACCGGAGAAGGTTCAGGGCGCACTTGACCTTCTGGTCAGCAGGGCAAGAACATGTGAAGAAACAACCCTATACATCAGACATCCAGCTCATCGCTACAATCAGGTCCCTGACCCCATCAAACTCGAGGTCTTCATATTATCGAAGTCTCAGTACTGGAAGGTTCTCTCCCCTCGAATCCCCACTGTAGAAATAGTTGTGGTAGCTGCAGCAAAAACAACCTCTGAAAGAGCAGCATATCGGTCATCAAAGAGCTCAATAAAAGCGGTCTTGATAGATCCAAACATCTCCAACATAGACCTTCGGATAGTAGCAGCCACCTCAGTGGCGATGATCTCCCGAATCCGATCATTAGTCAACCCTGGCCCATCTTGGTCACTCGCTCCAGATCTAGAAACTGATCCCCCCGTGAATACCATACTGAAAACAAAACAGAATATATCAGAAATGTTGATAGATGCATTTTATGCACCTATGTTTCATGTTTAATTCCGTCATCTCATAGCATTCTACTTCATAGTTCTTGCATTTAGTTAATTATTTGGACAACTGCATATTTCATTAAGAATGACTAGTAATTCACTATTTTTGATTTATTTTGCAGGATTTATGGAGCATGAACTTGGATGCATGGAGCATGGAACATGGAAAGAAGATGTACAGGTCATGCCATGGAAGAAAACATGAAGACATAACTTGAGTCATTGTTGCATTATCATCGTAGCAAAAGACTATGTTTGAAACACAATTCATATCACACCAACACGGGTCGTGTTTTTCCTTTCTCATCTTATTTTGAGCAACATGACTCGTGGTGAAGCTAGACTGAAGATGGAGCCAATAGTGAAGACTTTTTGGAATTTTAGCAAAAGGTTGTTGGATTAATGTCTAAGTCCATAACTATAATTGGTAAGATTTGACCCGACCCGGCATGGTCCATTTGGGTTGCATGGCATCATGCACTTGGATAGACTACATTGAGAGAAATAAGACACTTATGGTTATTAATATATTATAAGTTCTAGTATATTAATAATAAGAATAATAAGATTATTTAATTAGTATTGATCAAGAATTAATCTAGGATTAATTAAGTGGTCAAAAGAAGACTAATTAAATATATGGGTTGATTTTGAAATCATCCATACTTATATAATGGGCTAATGCTCCTTGGATTATCTAGTTGGGCTAAAACCCATATGATGCTCCATGGATTCTCCATGGTGTATTTGTACCCATGGATCATGGAAATGAAAGGCCATGTCAATTAGGGTTTACATGGTGTAAACCTAACTATATAAGCATCATATTATTCACCAAAATCGGTGACTAGAGTGTGTAGTAGAAGGGCTAGCCGATTTCATGAAGTGTAGATTTCTCTCAAGTTATTTCAAGTGTATTTGGTGTTGTGTGAACCATTTGAGGTGTCACACTTGGGGCACTAGGCACTCAAGCTTCATGAAGACATTCTACATCAAAGAGGTATGTATTCTATCTTGTTATATTGATGGTTTTGTATGCTAGATTAGGAAAATACCTTGGATGTCATATTTGCATGTATAATAGAGAAAACATAGATCCAAGGTATTTAGGGTTCCATGTACACTTAGGAGTGTTAGAATGCTCATAAACCAACAAAAGCATGGGCCATGCCAAAAACACATGGTCAAGACAAATGGCCATGCTAAAAACACATGGGAAAAGGCATGTCCATGCTAAAAATGCATGGCCTTATAGCAAGCACGTGAGCTTTATTAAAATAAGGGGGAAGTCGCATTCACAAGAGGACGGTTTCGGGAGCAATTTTGAGCGATCATGGGCGATTCTAAGAGACTTCTTGGAGCTTTTGAGAAGACCTAATCATTGAAAACACTTTTGATTTCATTTTTGTAAGCATTAAACATTTCCAATTCCATCTTTCTCTTTGATTGATTTGTTCGTAGCCATGTGTGGCTAAGAGACCCTAATTTCTAGTTCTTGTTCAAAACATGTTGGTTGCTTGACTTGAAGCATATGATTTGATGTTTGATTTGTGATTTTATTCTAGTGGTTATGTTTTTGCTTAAACTAGAATCCTTGAATTGATTTGTGTTTGATTAGCCACTTTCATGAAGTGAATTTTTGTGCAGTTAATTAACTTTTAGGGAACTTAATCATTCTATAAAGTTAATTATTAGTAACAAACAATAAGTTTTCTTATTGTAAAACATATATCACATGTTTTCATACTTCCGAGCATATAAGAAGAAATAAAACTTGTTGGGAAGCTTGTACAAAACTTAATGCAATTTTTCAATACAATCTAAGAGCCTGTTTAGGTTGAATTAATAAAGCTAGGTCTAGTCAAAGAGCATGTTCTGGTTAGATAATTTGACAAGCGAGAGGTATTAGAGCGTGTTAATATCTTTAAGTACCAACTTAGAATAGCAATCATGAATTACATCAAGTCATAATCAAGTTGAACAACAACATTGAGAACTAGAACTAAAACCATTCAATCAAATTTTTTACAAGTTTATTTCATTTTGTGCATGCTTCTAAAGTAGATTGCTATTTTATTATTTTAGTTTTGCAAAAAAAAACCCTTTGTGACCAAAGTACCTTGCGCAAAGAAGTATAGACTTTTATCCCGTGCCTCTGTGGTTCGACCCTCCTTGCCTTGTACTACTTTTTAGTGCATTAAAGCAGTGTATTTGGCGTCAGTTGTACCCCTATTATTTATTGGGTTTGACACGCCTAAAAAATGTCATAATTAATAATATCATAATCATCCCATACAGACGAAACCCTCAGGGTTTGTGACTTCCTTGTTATGCGTATGGGTCATGTGCTTTCAGTAGTACGAGCCCATACTACCTTCCACACATATCTATGTTTGTCTCAAGGATCATCATAAACATCTAATACAAACACACAACTAGGATATGCATACATCCTATCCTCACTCTATCAAGAGTAGCTAAACATTCCTTATTTGGCCGACTGCTTGCACACCTACTCACCTATGAAACTTCCACCAACCTTGCAGCCACTCATTCACGCTAATCATACATAATGCTAGATCCTACAGACATTCAAATACTTGATTCTACCCTAAGCCCAAAACCAAATAAGGAACAGGAAATAATGCTAAACCAAACATTCTCAAGCTATAAAATCTTAGTTATATACAACTATGATGCATACACTAAGCAACTACAATAATGATGTCAATTCCATACAAGAAGCACTCCTAGGCTATCAGACATCATACAACAGGCAATTCTATCATGCAATTCATGAAGATCCCTAGCCTACCACTAGCATGCAGTTCTACCATAAAATTATATCAAATAACAGTACGGTAACTTGGGGTATACTTTCTTCCTTCGACTGATCGTACACATCGCATCTTTCTTTGGTTATCTTTGAAAACAAATTATAAAACCTTCTCTGTTTAAAAAAAACTTTGCAGCTCCTTTGTTTGAGTCTAGATTCACACAAATGTTTATCCAATTCTCTCAAACCAAGGCTATGATACCAACTTGTTACATCCCAAAAATCACAGTAAATTTTAACTTTTCAAAAGTAACCCAATAACCATAACTGTTCACAAAACCATTTTTTCATAAGTATTATTCAATAATTAGATTATCCCAAAATCCAAATAACATAAATTTGAAGGATGTGCGCAATCATGCCTTCGCCTTGCCACGATCATCTGAAGTACCTAAAACAATAAATTGAAACTGCAAGCCAAAGCTTAGTGAGTTCCCCCAAAGTACCACCACACGAACATATAATTAAATAGATAATGGGTCCATAACCTCCTGGTTGGATTACCCCTGGCCCACAACCTCATGGTTGGAATGTCAAGGTCTGTTAACTGACAGTACAAAGCAGCAAAGTCTCAACGCCTCCATACCATGTCAACATATAAATAACAATAATGTATATCCAACAACAGATAATAGACAGATCTTCATATCACTACCGCATAACAACATCCTCTTTATCAAGATACATAAACTAATGGATTGTTACTGGTCCCACAAGAACAGTGAGGAACCTCACATCTCAGTCTGAAAAGATTGTTGAACAGGACATTGGTTTGAATATCATCTCTATCGGTCACCTATTCAACAAATAGTGACCAATCTCAAATACAACCTAAAATACCCTTAGGTCAAACTTGGTGAAATCCTGGTTAAAGTCAAAATCGAATCCACACTCAAAATTCGTATAGCCACTTGTCACGTCGTAACCCCTAGTTGTCACGTCATGACCTAAGAAGTAAGAATAGACGAGGAACACCATCCTCACGTCATGAGGACGCTCTAGACATAATTGCTTAATAAAACTCTTAACCCTTTTTTGGACAAGCAACCAAACCCTCTTTAGTGTCGTATTTACTCCAGAACATCATAAAAATCATGGATTTTTGGACATGCATGTCCAATGCATTTCTTAAACACTAACTATGGCACAAAAGGAGGAATGATACCATATCTCATGCAAGAGACATAAAACTCAACCATATTCCAGATCTAGCATCTATACTACTCAAGGGACATTGGAGATCCATAAAGTTGGCAACTTTATGGATTCTAACCATTACATCATCTTGCATATGAAGGATAAAGCATAAGAATCTAGATCTAAGCTTATGGTCTCATAAAGCAATGAACGTGAAACTCACAAAAGGTCCAGAAGGTGTGAAAATGATTTATGATGAGGCTTAAATGCAGAAATGATGGACTAGATGATCTTCCTCTTTTTTTTCATGGCTAGAATCACCAAAAATAAGCTTAAAATCAAATATGGATGACATGGTTTCAAAAAGGAGTGAAAAGGGGTGATGGAGGCTGAGGGTGGGCTAACCCTTGCCCTCACTTCCTTTAAATACAAAATAAAACCCCCAAAATTAGGGTTTTTCTCTCAGATCGGCCTCACATTGTGATCCATATGTGCTCACGTCGTGAGCCCAAAGGTGATGTGTGCTTCCATAATTCCCCTCATTATGTGACAAGCATCCTTCACGTCGTGAGCCAGGTTAAAATTCCTAATTTTAAACTTGATGCAATATTCACCTGAACCGAGTGTTACAAATATGAATTTGATTTACTATTTCAACTCTTTGATCATTCACAAATTAAGTTAAATTTACACATGAATCGAAATATATTTCCATATAGTTTTATAATATTTTAACATTTTGATTACTCGTAAATTAGTTTTGTAAAACTAACGAACGGATTTATTTACAATATGAATCTGAACCGTATATAATTTAGTTTTCAAAATTCACAATGTGAATGACTTACTATTACTTACAATGTGAATTTATGTTTAATGAGTACCAAAAAAATATGAATTTTTATATATTTGTTAAATTTTTTCGATAAAAAATAGACCTTAAGTTTTCACAAAAACAAAATCATTTTTTATATCAATATGGATCTCTATGGAAAGAAGATCGAAAATCATGACCAATGATATATTCGTTTTCTTTCGATAAAAAACATAGCCTAGAAAAATAAAACAAAAATGGGTGTTGTTATAATCCGGTGCATGTGTTTCCATTGTAAAAGTCTATAACTTTTCATATTGCCGTTGATCGTTTTAAACTATGACGCTTTGATTACTTGATTAACAATTGTTCTCTATTGAACCTCTGTGTGTGTGTGTGTGTGTGTCTATATATATATATATATATATATATATATATATATATATATATATATATATATATATATATATATATATATATATTGGGCCATGATCGTTGGCGGACCCATATTTTCATGCGAACTTTTTCATGTGATTTTTTCTCAAAAAAAGTAATTTAAGACGTTAAGTCGGTCATATAGAAATGCATTCTTTAAAAATTCTTGAAGAAAAATACACACATATGCAAATTATTTTTGATGTAAATATGCACTTCTGACGTTTGTGCATATATGCACTTTTTATGTGTGCACTTTTTTTTTTTTTTGAGATTTTGCGAATACATTTCTATATGACCGACTTAGTGCCGTAAGTAACATTTAAAAAAAATCACTCGAAAAAATTTGTGGAGTTTGGAGGAAAATATGAGTTTACAAAAGATCTTCATTTTATATATATATATATATATATATATATATATATATATATATATATATATATATATATATATATATATATATATATATATATATATATATATATATATATATATATATATATATATATATATATATATATATATGGTCATTTTACTGTCATGTTTTTTAAGTCCTAATGTTACCGAACCCTTTACAAATAATGTGACTAGTGTTGTCTAGTCTACTTTGGTCAAGTTTAGTACCCTATTCATTTTAGTACACTATTTGGTCAAGTCTACTTTGATCATGTTTTTTAAGTCCTATTAATACATAATAAATTTTTGTTATATATAATAATTTATACGTTATAAAGTATAATATTTTAAAACATCAATTATTATATATGAAAAAAATTATCATGTACAAATTATTTTCTAGTTAAACGAGATCGGATAAAAGTAGAAATTAGTTTTTTAGTAAACCTTTTATTTTTCTTCCTAGACTTTAGGCCCACTTAATTTGTTTTTCTTCTTTAAATAGATGTAATGCCCGGTAATTATTTTATTCATTGCATTAATTGAAGCAAACTTTGTTTTTTTTCTTCGCTGTTGTTGCTTATAACCTGGACAGAATATCCCACACAACAAAAATCTTTTGTTTATCTCCTATTTTCAGTCATCATACTTAGCATACACTTCGATCACAATTAATTAATCCAACACTTAGTACAACAAAAACTAACGATTGAAACTTGCATCTGATAGAATAATCGTAATAGTCAACATCAAAAATTAAATATTATGTTCTTTTAACTTGAAACATATGTTTTAAGCTAGCATCGCGGCTGAAACTGCACATTGCTATCATTGGTAATTATTTTATAGTAGAAAAGATAGGAAAAAAACAGTAGATAAAATTCCTTATCTTACATTGACAAGAACTCTATAAAGATAATTATAATATATTACATTGTGACATCATGATCGAAAAAGAAACACTACCATGCATACTAAAGCTCTTTAACATTTAAATATTTTTATATGATCAATAGGAATCGTCTGATCTAATAACACTCATATAATTTGATATCCATTTGAAGCCTAAAATAATAATCACCTTGTACAGAATCAGTACGAAAAGTAGCAATCCCTCGTGCCATGAAGAAATCACCTGTGCCACCAACAACAGAAAGATCCCTTGTTTCCTCACCCATCATATCTGCACCCATAATGTTAAGTGTACCTTTATACTCACTAGAATTGAAAATCAACGTGTAAGAAAACCAGGCATTATATGTAGTCTTCATATCGTAGAAGTAAAACCCTTGGGCTCGAGCCACAGCAGGAGATAAGAGGTGATTATCTTTGGTCATGGGGTCATCGAAGACCACAAGCATTCCATGGTCAAACTTTCCGAGCTTTGTATGGTTTGCAGTTGCAGCTGACGTTGCATTAGAGGCATTTGTGCCATTGAAAAGGATGTCGTGGTAGTAGAGAACCAATCTCTTGCATGGGTTCTTTTCATTCAGTTTTTCCGAATGAGCTAACGTGGAAGAACAGTGCAGTATCAAGAATGATAAGAGTATGAAAAGACTGAATGTATGAACTGTTCGTGTCATGATTTCTAGATTGGTTTTGTGTGCATGTACGAAATGAATTTATTTGTGTTCTATTTATAGTTGCACATGCAGATTATATATAGGTAGATTTGAGAATATACCAATGATTATATTAATATACAAATTAAGGATTAAAACAAAAATAGCATACATAAAATAATAAGTTAACAAAATGTGTTTGATTTGTTAGTACGTGTATCTCACATCATACACACATCGATCATCGATGAAATAATGTCTAATAAGTGGCTCTTTTGGAGATAGTAAATCATATACTCCATAGTCCATATATTTTATCAAGCCGGCGTCTCGCATCCAAATTCATATTCAAAATTTCGATTTTTGGTTTTGATTCAAATTCAGATTTTTTTTTAATTGTTAGTTTTGAATTTTGATTTTGGTTTTGATCAAGTTTAGTTTTAGGATCGTGTGATGTTTATCAAGTTCGAATTCATATTGGGGTTTGGATTCCTAATAGAGATTTTCTAGTTTTGATTCAAGTTTAATTTAATTTTACTTTTTATTTTTGACAGTAGACGTTGGTGGTGTTGTTATCAGGGTGAAGGGAAGGATGAAAAAAATGGGGTAGTCAATCTTTCTAAATGATATTTAAAATATGTAATCATGATATCTGCGTAAAAGTTCAAGAATACAATGTTTACAAGAAACACAAATAATACAATGTTTACAAGAAACACAAATATTTTGATAGTTATTGTCATTCGAATTTTGACAAACTACAAGAACCAATTGTATAATTTTGTTGAAAATCTATGATTTAATTTTCTTGCACTTAACAATTACTCTTTATTTATATATTTAGATTTAATTTTTATATAACTTTACTTATAAATATTAAACAATAAACCACCGCTAACAATTGTCGCGCAAAACAAAGCCTACCGTTGGAAAACGGATCTTCCACGCCTAATCCAAAACTCAGTACCCCTTTTCGTATAATCCAAATTTTCTAACAATTATTTCACAGTTATAATAATGATGATGAAAATTATATATATATATATATATATATATATATATATATATATATATATATATATATATATATATATATATATATATATATATATATATATATATATGACTTGGTGAATATGTGACTGTTATAATAAATGAACTGTAATAAAATTCTGATAAATGTGTTATTTATATATGAATATAACTTGTGAGAAAAGTTAATATACGTTTTAATCATATGTGAAAATAACATATGACGAGAACGATGTAAACTGTAAGAAGTTTATTAAATGTTATATTCATGTATGAATCATATTTAAAGTGTAAAAAAATTTAAAATATTTTTATTCATAAGTGATTAACGAATACATTATAATAAAAATCTGATTTATTTTTATTCATTTATAAATAATGAGAACTGAAACAATAAAAAAAAATTATTTTATCTTAAAACTATATAAATATTGATCTCTATTTATAGAAGATAAAAAAAAATTATGAATTTTGATATATTTTAAATAATTTTTCGATAAAAATAGCTTCTTAAAAAGAAATAAATAAAAAATAATAAAATAATAAAAAAAACTATGTTATTATATATATTAATGTAAGGATTATCATAATTTAAAGAAACACGTTGGATTGGAAAATACACACGTATTTTTTTCCTCTTTCTGTCGGTAAGGTAGAAGGTTATATACCTAAGCTTATATATAAAACCTTATAAACTATGTAGTTTTGATCCATATATATCCAAACTAATCATGATATTTCGTTTACTATTATTCTTTAATCACGTGACTTACTAAACCGATCGAATTTATGTTTTTTTTGTACATTGTGTCTAAAAACTTAAAACATTAAAAGTCATGACCATTTATTCGGCCCTATTAAGTTTTAAATTAAAACTAATAGAATAAAAGATAAAAAAAAACATGTAATAACTCAATCAAGCTTTCCACAAATCATTCGATATAATTTTTCAATTAAAGAACAAAAAATTTGGGTTATATTTGTTAAAAAGTATTGATTTTTTATTTTCCCTAAAAACTTCAATAATGTTTTGCAATTAAAAGATCTATAATTGATTTTTTTTATTCCATTATTTAACTTAATTCAATGTTATTTTATTAAAAAATAAAATTAAAAAAAAAATTAAATTGTATTTGTTTTGTTTAAAACTACGTCGTGTAAAAGATTTTATACCTAAACTTAAGTATATAACAGCCACATATTCATTTGTCATATATATATATATATATATATATATATATATATATATATATATATATATATATATATATATATATATATATATATATATATATATATATATATATATATATATATTTTTTTTTTTAAATTCGAACTCAATTAAAATATATATTTATTGCCTTTGTCGCTTTGATTCAACTACTTCCACTACAAACACTAATGAAGATACCGAAATCATATGGATGATAGTTTGTATAATTTGGTCTAAAATATAGTGAACTCAAGTTACCAAATATCTAGAGTAAATTATATGAAAGGTTATTACTATTTGTTTTCGTTATGCATTTGGTTTCTTTTTTATATAAAAAGACTATTTTGACTTTAATTTTTTAATTTATTTAAATAAACACCCCAACCTCACTTTTACCTCACCTTACCTTATCTTATCTACCCCATCTTATTTAAATAAATTAAAAAATCAAAAGCAAAATAGTCTTTTTAGGTAAGACACGGACCAAGTGTGAAAAAAAAATTGCAGGGACCTTCCAAGTTAAAAAAATAAATTAGGGATTAAAATGCAAATTATCCCAAACCATAAGGACTATTCATGTAATTTACTCAAATATCTATATTTCAAAAAGTTAATTAAGATAATAATATTATGGGTTGAAGAAAGTTACAAAAGGCATATTTAAATACTTACAACGTACCAAGGTTATAAAACTTACAATTCTACTTATATTCATTTTGCGTTTTACCTTTTGCAAGTTCATGGTCCTAGAATCAAATCGGACCAGGCTTAAAAGATTCTATCAAAATAAAATTGTCTCCAAATTTATTCTCCAATTTTTGTTTGTGTAATATCCATTCTGATTTCATTTTTCTTAAAACATCAATGATGCAGTCAACTTTAATTTCTTAAATAACAACCATAATTCTTATAGATACAAACTGCATCAATTAGAAAGAAAAAAAAAAAACATATTAAACAGAAAATGAAAAAAGAAATCATTGTAACCATATACACCTATAGACACAACATCACAAATGGATAAACCTACGAGGCTACGACACATGATGTTCTACCTAATTCGTAATGAATTAATTAAGTTATGATGCTCGGTGAAGTTTTCTAAGATCTGCAAGATTTGATTTCTAATTGAACTTTGAGGATCGTTTTCAAAAGGAAAAAACAAATTAGGCTTTGCATGGAATTTTGGAGCAGAAAGAACGAATTACATATGGTTTAAAAGACTAAAGATTTGATCGTAAAAATAAAAGTATAGATGTGAGATGAGATCGGAGTAAGATCTTATACTCTTAGTATGGATCATAAAATTCCAATACAAATCTTACTATGCAATGATCATAAAATGGTCATAATGTTTTTGATCTAACATCATAAGATCTTAATATAAATATCGGAATCTTAAGAAGCATTTATGTTGCAACATATTAATTGTTTTTTAAGAACAATGTATTTTTGTCTTAATAGTATAGTTTTTCTAGAAGAACTGATTTGTACATAACAATTTTTTTTTCATACATAACAATTATGCATTAAAGTATTGTATTGTACAACTCTATAAAACATAAATATTGGATTAGGTGTCTAAGCCATAACTATTTTGGTATGTACTTGACCCGATTGTGAGCATGATCTTTTTGGGTTGCCTTCACCATAGCAACTGATAGGATAAACTAAAGAGAAAGATGATTAATTATGATTTATTAATATATTATATGAATAATATATTAAAAGAGAAATCATATTGTTTAATTAATATTAGTCAAGAATTAATAAGAATTATTTTTGTGGCTAAAAGAGATTAATTAAATAAAAGAGACTGATATTGCAATTATATGATAGCTGCAATTGGGCTATGGATTCCTAATGGAAAGGGCATCGGACAAAATCTATGGGAAGCCCATATGATTTTCGTCCAAGGGCTTTCTAAGGAACTCCATGGGTTGCTTAAGGCCTAAGCAGAGAATTAGGGTTGCACCTGAAACCCTAGCAGCCCACACAAGTATATAAAGACCCGTAAGGCTCCCAAAAACGTGGCTAAGTGATCTTTAAGGGTTCTTGGATGTTTTTGGTGTTCCTCCTCTTTCTCCTAAGTCATCTTGTTGCTCATGGTGTTTGTGACTCAATTAGAGGTGCAACGTTTGAGGCACTAGGCTTTCAAAAATCAAGATCAAGAGGAATTGAGATTGTTATTGCTACATAACAATCAAGGTAAGATCCAAACCCTTTTATTATAATAATATCGATTACTATATGCTAGATCTAGGGTTTATGAGCTTTGGATGATTATTGCATTTTCATTAGACAAACTAGATCTAAGCTTTAGGGTTTGCATGTACATCATAGGATTAATGTAGTGCTCAAAACTCATCAGTGGTATCAGAGCCTAAGCTGTTTGTTTGATGTATTTGATGCTTTACATAATCGTTCAAGCTGAAAATCGTGAAAAACTGCATTCTGGAGCCTGAAATCGCCGAGTTCATAAGTGAACTCGTCGAGTTTATAGGTCTGATTGCTGATTTTGCGGGATCTTGACCTGTTTTGGCTGTGGATAATTACCATAAACGTTTTTTATTGATAAAATCTGATTTTTATTAATTTGGAGTGATTATCCTTACCAAAATAGAATATTATTGTCAAATTAATTAGATAATCATTGCCTTATGTGATAAACTTGATTTATTTGAATTATTTGATGAATTATCTTGCAAGAAATTGAATTAGGTCATATTTAGATAATCACCTAATTATTTGATTAATTGAATTATTTGTAATTTGATCTAGATAGTTTTGAAAATTTTCAAAAACTTGTCCTCAAGTTTTAGAATTTAAATTTTTGATTAAAAGTTTAAGTTTGAAATTTTAAATTCCAAAACCCTATTTCTTTGAAAAGTTCAAATTACACCTTATGGTTTTGTTAAGTTAATTAAATGTATAATTAAAAGAGAGTTAATAAATCCATAATGATATGGTTTGTATTTAATTTAATTAAAAATATAATTTTCTTAAATTACACTACATAGTATTTTAAACATGTAAAATACACCCTTATACTATATAAAATTAAAAGTCTAATATATTATATATGTATAAGTAAAGAGTCAGTCTTACCGTTAGTAGACCTCATTCACGAAGCTGGTCTATAAGGGGTGTTTAAGGAAGCGACCTATAAAATGACCGCCATTGCGTATCCATTCTTACCCACCGCACTCTTGACTAGTGGAGGGTCATTAGCCGAACGGGTAGGATATGACGCAACCTTCCATTATAAGTATAATGAAGTACGAAGTAACTAAACACTTTTATAAATCCCCAAATCTTAGTTACTTTCAGAAAAATGTGGAGTTGGTGCTATTCCATGAAATTACACTTTGTACCCTTGCTAAGACGTTAGTGGAGCGTGTGTGGTTAACTAGCACACTAATTGAGCTCTAAGAAAAGGTGGCAAAGGGTGACTCGATGTTTGTCATAGATCGATGGAGCATGTGTGGTTAACTGGCATGTCGATTAGGTGACTGTAACATTGGGGGCACCATATATATTTGAATTGTTATCCACAACTTGTTTATGATCCTCGGCATCCCAGTCACAAACGAAGGGCACATTCGAGATTTAAACATGTCATTGAAAAATTCAATGAATCTCAAAAAGATCTAGGATTTCAATTCATTTAAAACCTAAATTTTCTTTTCGTTTTTTCATGGTGGAAATTGGTAAATCGTCATTTACCTACCTTCAAATGTTCTGCAATTTGGATTACGACATCCCTATTCCAAATTATAGAATATTGTGTTGGGTCCTAGCCTTAATATCTCATTTGGGTGTTTTATTAAGGACTCAATCAACTAACTTGAATTTTCTCCCGTTTTGTAAATGTCAAAGTCTGACAACTATGGTCTTCCTGAATCCGTTGGAAAAAGTTTTCCACTTGAAGATGATGTTACACGATTGGATTGTGGAAATGGAAATCATTCTTAACTTCCTCCACATCTTCCAATAATTCTCCCTGACCCACGTGTTCAAAGACTTGAAAGTTCATGGTCACTCAAGCCCTGTTGGCGAAAAGACACGAAGATGGAAAGTCGATATGCGCTCATGTCTTGGATATGAAGTTACATATTGATAGATTGGAAATGTTGAGTGTCGATGTCTTGGAGAAGTTGGGTGTTGACTTGGTTATTCACTCACTTCCCGATTCATATGGTAAGTTCGTTTGAGAGTACTATATGATGGAACACGACGTGACCCTCATTGATTTGACTTATTTGCTTATTGTTGTTGAATCAACAATGATTCGGCGCACTGGTCAAGCAAATTTGTCTGGTAAATCAATATCCCAACCTTCTATGGGAAATGGCAACATTGGAAGTCCATAAAAGTTTTCTCTACGCAAGAGAAATGTTGAGTCTGAGATAGTCTCGTGTACCATTCCAGAAGAATCCACATGATTCTAATGCCAAAAGAGGGGGAATTGGTTACGAAGTTGTCCTGACTACTTGAGAGATCTAAGAGATGGGAGAATCAAGATGTATGACTCTGCTTCAGATAAAATCCACTATCTAACTCTATTAAGTTCCTATTTGTAGATTCTTAATACATGATGTGATAAGATTACATTTTGATATTTTATAGGATCGAAAGGAAGCTTAAAGGAAGAAGTGAGTTGAGTCTGATCGCGAAGAAATGGATTTTGATCGCATGATTCGATGATCGAATTTTTGGAGCTGCTACTTTTAGAGTTATGATAGATTGTTTAGGAATATGAAATAGCATAGTTTTCATTTGAATTTGCATTGTAAGGACAAGTTTTTCCGCACCTTTTATAAATAAAATAAATTTTGAGTTTTGTCTTTTATATATATATATATATATATATATATATATATATATATATATATATATATATATCCTTGCAATGTTATTTATGAAAATTGATGCTTGTGTGTTTCTATTATAAGCAATATTAAGTGGATGTTATTGTTAGTTATGTTATTTATGGTACTGTCGTAATTTTTCAAAGTAAGGAAAGATTCCCATCGCCTAAGTCTCAATTGGATAAAATCTTGGAATCATATGATTTGAATCATGTGATGTATGGAAATCTTGATACTTAGGAAATTACGACTAATTCCTTGATCACACAAGTATGTGAGTCAAGTGAAGGACTAGAACACAATGTTGTGCACTGGTCAAGTCCACCACAAATAATAATAAGACTATTCGTCATGATTTACTAAACATCTATTAAATATGGTTATGCTTACAAGATTAAGTATAATTCTGAATTATTGAAAAGTTTCAATAATAGGAGAACGAATAAGAAGAATCAATTAGGAAGAAAGAAAAAGTTTCTCCAATCTGAAAAGATGGAAGAGTACTTTAGTATCATGCTTTATGATCGTCTTATTGATTATGAAACAATATCACAATTGATCCCCAAGGTAAACCTTAGTGCACTAGTATGGCTAAGAAGAGGAATCAGAAATTTGTTGAAATGGTTAAATCAATAGGTGAATCATACTTCGTTCCAAAATCAAGTCTTAGAGTTATACTCCAAGATTGTGACTAGAGTGACACATCTTAAGAATTTTTTAACACACTCATCAAATGTGGAGTAGAAAAATGTTTTTCTTACTCTTGCGCATTTGAAATTGGTAAATTGTGATGTCTTGGATAAGACATAGACCAAATAATACTAATTGTGTGTAGTGTTTGTCTTGATATGAATCCGCACTAACTCCTGAATATTTGGTTGTCATGAAATGTTTCTTGACAAGAGAATCTTATATGTTAAGAGGTTAATAGGAGTCTAAATGATCTTGAAAAGGTTCCAGAACTAATCAATAGTAAACTTATTATTAGACACTAGCGCACGACTTGAGGTTTGTAACCTATTGAGTTGACAAAATTTTATTTCTATGCCATTCTAGTAAAGTTACTTATGCATATGAGTTCTACGAGTTCTCAATTGACTGCATAAGGGCAAGCACCTTGTTCAATGAAAGTAAGTTGACTAGTATAGGTGAGCTGCTAAATAACTTGGAAGCAATGGTGGGACACTTGATGGCAAGAAATTAAGAATGAACAATTCTGTCCATAAGAGTTTGGATTTGACACAAACATTATCTTATGATTATGGTTATGACAAATTCACATGGATAAGAGCACATACACCATAAAATCTGAGTGTCATAAGGTTTATCTCCTTCATTAAAATGATTGTGAGGAAACGCTTTCACTAGGAAGATTTTAAGGAGTTAGCTGTTGTGTAAATTGCATTCTCAAATTCGATTATGATTACGGCATCCCTCTTCATAGTTCGAATTATGAGATTTGGCAATTGGTTTAAACATTTAAGACTTATTGCTATAAGTGCTGAAATTGTTTAGACACACATATAAGCTATTTAAGGAAAGGTGATGAGGTTGAGAAGCTTAGACAAAGACTTATCGAAGAAGGTCGTATTATAAATATGAACGTTAGTAGTCAATAAGTATTGATTTCTAGAAGTCCAACTGTTTTCTGAATACGTGTCAAAGCTAGTGGGAGCATAAGTGTTATGCTGGTATGGAGATAATTATCATGTTAGTGGGAACATGATTATTATTTTAAGTGTTGCAAGTTATCAATATTAATTATAGAAAACAAAGTTTCAATTTGCAAAGGTTGAATAGTTGTATTGCTATGATTAAGGGAGAGAATATTATACTTCGTTTCGAAATCTAAAAGCTTGGATCGAGAAACTTTAATCAAATTTAGTCAAAAGACATATACGGATGTTATGTTGAAAAGATTCAACTTAAAAGGATTCTATATATGGCAATATCATAGCAAGGAATTGGTAAAGTATCACATTTTTCATTATGAATCGTGTGTCATACGCTTCGGGTATAGGATCGATTGCATATTCTGTAATATTCGACTGTTCTAAAATTTTCCAAATGCCTAGGGCATTAAGAAGGAAAAGGGACTAGAATTAGATTTGACTAAAATAATTAAACAATTGTCAAGTACAATCTAAGGTTCGCCAAGGATTGGTCACTTGTGGACAGTTGGAAGTATAGTAACGAATGGACCATAATGACATTATTATGATTAGATATGATTCTATTAATAATGAGTTGTCATATGGCAAATATGGAAATGTTTCCATATTGGGAGTTGGATAGCGAGAATCTATGTCTAGATTAGAAACTTTTATGCAAGAAGGATGTTCAAAGGAATGTACTTTGAATGTGAGACTTCACATCTATGGAATTTTCTTGTAACAATCGCCAATAGAGAACTTTGTAATTTCATTCGCAAAGTCTTGGTGACTTTTGTGCAATAAGATTACAAAATGATCATTGCATAAAATGTTAGAATCTAACATATTCTAGTAGTGGCAAGAATTTGGTATTCTTACACTAATGATAAGGATTCGGAGTTGTGAAATTAGTATCATTGGAAATGTGTTAAATTGATCTATTTCACAAAGTAAGGACCATAAGTAAACATAGTGTACATGCTTGGTGCATGAGACAACTGTTGTTATAATTCAAGTAACAAGTTGATTACCCGAAACAATGAATAATGAGTAATCAATATGGTGATTAAATAAAGGTGTCTTATTTATACTTAAAAGTTTGGGGCCATATGGGATTAGTATTATTCTTGTGTTTCACTTTGCATGTTTTGACTTCCTAAATAATAAGATTATTCAAACCATCCACAGTCGATCATACTTTGGAAGTAGGTATGAAAGCAGACTATCATGAATCTGACTGTAGATTGTGTAAAGTGTTTTAGACATAGAAAAAGTTTGATGCAGGGTTCATGAGTGCTCCTATAAGATTAGAGTATTGGATTAAACCCACGCTCACTTGGATCGCTTCATGGATTTTATCACGAGTGATTGGTGAGACGATTGTATCTTATATTCTTAAAAAAGAGACGTGTGAGTTTTATTCTGCAATTCGATTGCACATTGATAATATGTAAATGCACCAGGAACTTGGTGTTATAAAAAATATTGTTGTGTCTAATTTGATGAGTAGGTACAACCGAGCGTTGAGTCAAAGTTTATCTGTTCCTTTTACCCAAAGTGGGTTAAAAGCGATATATGTGGGCCCCTCGATGATTTAGTGATGACACCTTAAGCGTTTGGCCAAGTCGAGACTGAGTTGATGTGTTCAATTGTAGTCTGCTATCAGTTGTCATAAATCAGAAATCGGGAAACAACGCATGAATAGAGAGTATGATTAAAATCCATGTCTCAGTTCATACACTATTTAGAATGGAGGAATATATGATCCCTTATCTAAAGGACATGTTTCTGATAAGATCAGAGTTCGACAACGGCTTTTGAAAGCTACGATTGTTGATTAGGTTCTGAAGTCATACGCAATATAGTTATTAGACTTATCCAAGTGAGAGACTATTGGATTATGTGTCTAAGCCCATAACTATTTTAGTATGTACTTGACTTGATTGTGAGCATGGTCCTTTTGGGTTGCCTTCACCATAGCAACTGATAGGATGAACTAAGGAGAAAGAGGATTAATTATGATTTATTAATATATTATATGAATAATATATTAAAAGAGAAATCATATTTTTAATTAATATTAGTCAAGAATTAATAAGAATTAATTTTGTGGCTAAAAGAGATTAATTAAATAAAGAGGACTGATATTGCAATTACATGATAGTTGCAATTGGGCTATGGATTCCTAATGGAAAGGGCATCGGACAAAAATCTATGGGAAGACCATATGATTTTCGTCCAAGGGCTTTCTAGGGAACTCCATGGGTTGCTTAAGGCCTAAGTAGAGAATTAGGGTTTCACCTGAAACCTTAGCAGCCCACACAAGTATATAAAGACCCGGAAGGCTCCCAAAAACGTGGCTAAGTGATCTCTAAGAGTTCTTGGACGTTTTTGGTGTTCCTCCTCCTACTCCCAAGTCATCTTGTTGCTCATGGTGTATGTGACTCTATTAAAGGTGCAACATTTGAGGCACTAGGCTTTCAAAAGTCAAGATCAAGAGGAATTAAGTTTGTTATTGCTATATAACAATCAAGGTAAGATCCAAACCCTTTTATTATAATAATATCGATTACTATATGCTAGATCTAGGGTTTACGAGGTTTAGATGATTATTACATTTTCATTAGACAAACTAGATCCAAAGCTTTAGGGTTTGCATGTACACCATAGGATTGATGTAGTGCTCAAAACCATCAATAAATTGTTGTATATAGAGAAAAATTATTGTATACGAATCATTTCCCTTTTTCTAGACGTGGAAAAATAGGGTAATAACATGTCAAAATTTGTAATTATTTGATATAGGTTGGGTTGATGCAAAATTAAAAACTGACTATATTTTTAAACAACTCGTGTATTGAAATATGAACATAAAATTATATAATACTCTAATTTCTTAAAAGAAAAACTATGTAGGTGTTCCTTCACCTAAAATTACACTTTCGGTAACTTTCCACCAGTTTAACCTTTTCCATTCCACCAATTTAGGCTAAGTTTGGCATATTAACTGAAAAGCTAGCTGATAGCTGAAAAGTTAGCTATTAAATAAAAAGCTAGCTGATAGCTAAAAAACTAGCTGATAAAAAATAATGTTTGGTAAAATTAGCTGAAAAGCTAGCTGATATATATAAAATTACATAATAGGATATGTAAGAGTATGTATTTCTATAATTAATTAAGAGGTGTATTTGGAAAATTTTAAAAAACTCCTAAAAAGCTAGTTTAAGTAGTTTTTCAAAAAGCTAGCTTATAAAATATATCCAAACCCTTTTATTACCAAACACCACAACATAAAAAACTCGAAAAATAAACTAGTTTATTAGCTAGCTGTGACACGCCAAACACAACCTTAACATTTTCCACTCATTTTCACGTTAACTCGTTTTTTACTTTACGCAAGTAACACGTTAAAAAAAAGTTAAAAACGTATGTAACACTTTAGTAAGAAAAACACATGTAAAACTTACGAAAAAAACGCATGTAACATGTAAATAAGAAAAAACATATGAATCAATTTCTTCCTGTTAACAAAATATAAATAAATAAATAAATAAATTATTTTTTAATTTTTGATTATCAAAATCCAAAATTTGAATATGAAATGTATATTTTGTCAAAAAAAAACATAATTACATGAAACTAATCTATTTAAGAAATGATGATCATTTGTTAATACGTCTCAAATTTGATTATAAAAAGATAACTTCATATTTCTGATTTGTCCTTTTTGTGTAAGTTTTTGTTTTTATATCTAATACTAGGCTAGGCAAGTCTAAAGGCATCCTAACGTCGTTATGCATTATGTAAGAATACAATATTTAATAAATGAAGTTGTCATGCTTAATATTACTTAAACATACAAAAATGTGTTGCTATTTATTATATTTATTAGTTTAAGTGAATTGCTAATTAGTATGTTATTCATGTACAGAGCAAGAAAATAAACAAGTATGTTGCTATTTGTGAGTTGAAAGGTAAAGTAGCAACAACAAAGTAATTAAATTAAAGTAGATTATTGATAATCTATGTATTTTCCTATGAATCGGACTTCATTAGATTAAGCATATAAATACATAATGATACAGGCCATATGGGTCGATACACAAGAGCATACATACATTGGGCTAAGCTAAACTATACAATACCAAGTACACAAATACATATCGGCTAACACCCCCCACAATTTTATTGGGAGGGGAGTTCCAAATGTCCAAACTAGTCTTGAAATCATTGAAGAGTTGTGTCGGAAGGCCTTTGGTGAAGATGTTGACATACTGAGAGGAAGTAGGCACATGAAATACTCGAACGGCGCCACGAGCAACCACATCACGAACAAAATGAACATCTATATATATATATATATATATATATATATATATATATATATATATATATATATATATATATATATATATATATATATATGTGTGTATGTGTGTGTGTGTGTGTGTGTGTTTCTTGCAATGGTGTTGAAATGGTTTTGATGTCATGTAAACAAAACTGATATTGTCACAATAGACAATAGTCGCTTTGGTAGGAGGACAACGAAACTCACGAAGCAAATTACAAACCCACAACAAGTCTTTGCAATGGCATTAGCAACACCACAATATTCTGCCTCTTCACTAGACCGTGAGATGACCCCTTGTTGCGTAGAGGACTAGGAGATGAGATTATCTCTGAGAAAAAACACAATAACATGAAGTCGAACGGCGAGAGATTGGAAACTTGCCCCAGTCTGCATTCGAGTAGACACGAAGGTCAGACGAGGGGGAGACATGAAGTTGTAAATCGTAGTCCAAAGTCCCTCGAAGGTAGCACATAATGCACTTGAGGGTGTGCATGTGTGGCTCATATGGGTCATGCATGAATAAACAGATATGTTGTACCGTAAAAGCAATGTTCGGACGAGTGAAAGTAAAATACTGGAGTGGACCGATAAGGTTACGATAAAGAGACAGGTCGGTAACAGGAGGTCCAGTGGCATCCAACTTATGAGTAGTCTTGGCATACATACAATTTGGATTATACTGAAGCATATGAGCTCGCTCAAGGATCTTGGAAGCATACTTTCTCTGAGAGAGGAAGAGACGTGAGGGGAGCGTGTGGCTAAGACCCCAAGAAAATAGTTAAGGGGCCCAAGATCGGTCATGGAGAACACTCGGCTGAGCAAGGCGATGATGAACTGAACAAGAGTCGTAGATGATACAATCAAGAAAATGCCGTCCACATAGAAAAGAAACCAGGTTGTGTCAACTCCATGATGGTAAATGAAGAAAGACGAGTATGTAAAACTATGGTGGAACCCCATACGTAGAGCATGTTTAGAAAACCATTGATATCAAGCCTGAGGAGACAACTTAAGGCCATATAAGGATCGCTGAAGATGGAAAACATGATCTGAATGTTGAAGGTCATGAAAATGCAGGGGTTGATGCATGTATACAGTATCTCAAAAATGACCATGAAGAAACGTATTCTTCACATCAATCTGATGAATAGGCCAATGTCTGGAGATAATCAAACTGAGCACGGTACGTATGGTTGTCGGTTTAACAATCGGACTAAAAGTCTCATCACAATTGTGTTGGGTTTTATATGAAACTATACACTAGATTAAGTTAATGAAAGCATTCAAAAATTATCCTAAGTGTACATGCACCCTAGGATCTAAGTTTTACTATTATAGCAACGTACTTTCAAATCTATGAAATTTGAACTATCATAAGGGATATGATTACTAACCTCTCAAGTATAATTGTATATACTTGTTGCACTTGAAGATCTCGAACTTCTTGCAACCACTTGAAAGGACTAGCACCCAAAGTAGAATTTCTCTAATGGCTTACACCCAAATGACAAGACCCTTAAAATATTTAGGAGAGAGAGGAGAAAGGCTAGAGAAATCGTAATTCTTGACCTATGGAAGAGTAGGAACCAATTTTACAAAGGCCAGAGGGTTCCTTATATAGCTGACGTAGCTTGCAGGTTAAGCAAATTTGAATCAGTTAAATAATCATATTTAATCCAGATTCACATCATTTGCTTATTTTGCTACCAGGATTGATTCACATCGGTGTTATGAGCTTTTGGTTAATTTAAGTGCATAAAGTTTAGATCTTGAAAGTTTGTGACCTTGTTATGGATAAAGATGGAAACTTTATCCATCTAAACATCATTTTGATTCAAATATGATGGTTGGAGACTTAGACTTAATGGACTGAGTTGAAAAAGATGCACTTTTGGATCCCTTTGAGACTTAAAGACTAGATCTTGTTTGTTAGGACCATTCTAATGGATAAAGTTGGAAACTTTATCCATTATGGAGCTATTATGAACCATAAAAATGTGATGTCTTATTGGGTTAAGAACTTACGGTTTTGGACATTAAGTACTTTATAGCCATGCAAAATCATAAAGTTGGAAACTTTATGACTTAGGACATCATTTTAGGCTTGGATAAGAGTTTTGAACGTAAGGGATTAATGGAATAAGCTCTTAATGGAGTTTTAGGATTGGGTTGCATGCACTGGGAGTACTTGGTGATACGTTGTACGTACGCAGTGTGACAACCCGATATTTCTCTTTTTGATAAGCCATTCAATTCAATCAAAGTTAGACTCGTTTCTGCTATCTTTTAGCATTGTTTAGGGTCTGTTTGAGTGTTCTAAGCTTAGTACAATCAGGGTTTGGGTTTAGGGATGAGTTATTTAAAGCCATAGGGTTGCTTTCGGGCCAAACACTCCTTCAAGAGGAGTGTACGTCCGTACACCCATCTATGGCCGTGAACTCTCACCTATATAAATGATACTTAGTCATTTTTTCAACATGTTTCACACTTCCAAGCCAAGAATTCGGATTCTCGCTCAACTATCATCAAGTTTCCCACTTAGATCTTCAAAGATGTAAGTGTTTCCTAACTTGATTAGTTGCTACATTGATTTAACTAGTGAAGGATCCGTGTTTTCATTCCATGAATTTCATATTTGGTTAGATCTTCATCTTTCACCAAGAACACACACTAGTTCTTGGTGGCCGTGAACCCTCATCAAGCTTCCAAATCGTGAGTAACTACTTCATATGCTTGTTATCTGCTAGAAACACTTGTTATTCATCTTAAAATCGACCATCTTAGCAAGAACATGAAGGGTGTACGACCGTAAACCCTTGTACGGCCGTACACACCTCATAGGGTCGTAAACCCTTGTTAATGTTCATATTTGGCCTTAAACTTTCCTTAAAGCTAAGCATGCGACCAAGAACACTTCCTTGATGCTATATAGGACCTTAAAACACCTCATTTGCATACTTCTTCATGAGTGTACGGCCGTACACTCATGGGCCGTGAACCCCAGGGCCGTATACACGTTAATGTGGCCGTGAACCTCCCTTATTCAATCATATGTGATTTTAACACTTAGTTTCAAGTGTTTCCTAGTCCCTAGAGTGGTTCCCTATCATAACTAGTTGTTTTATACACTAATTTGATACATATATGTGTTATTATATGCTAAATAGGATCCATTTGTGTTAGAGACTTCACTTGACACTTAGCATCCTACAACCGATCTTGCATTCTAATCACTCACTACAAGTGAGTTCATATCCCTGCAATCAACCTTTAACTGTTTTAAATGCTTTTAGGGGGAATACAAGTTAAACACAATTAAATTGTGTTAGTATAAACATTTATATACTTGTCAAATATCTCATTTCAAACTCATTTTCAAACTACTTTTAAAACATTGTTAGACTTTATTGTAAAACTCTGTTCTTTTTATAACTACCTTTAAACTCTTTTTCAAACTCTTTTCTTTCATAACAATATTCATTTGTGTATTAGTGTATAAGTATGCTTTAATGGACTTAGGACTATTGTTGATAACCTTGACTCATGTTCCTTGTTTGGTTGTGGGCTTAGGGTAGGATACACTAGTCCGACTGTCGATTAACTCATAGTTATACATGCTAAATACATATATGAATATAAAATTTTATCTTTAAAAAGTATACTTAACTCAATTGTTCAAGCTAAACAATTGACTCCTTTCTATAAGTCGAGAACAAACTAAACCTGCTAGTAGACTATAATAGGTATAGTTTAGAGAACATATACAAAGAACGGAAGAGAACATATACATATACATCTACATATACAAAGAACGGAAGAGAACATATACATATACATATACAAAAACAGGAAAGAAACTATACATATACGTATATCTATACAAGTACAGAAAGAACATGATAATTAGAATGTGAAATACTACTTCATGATACAACAATACATTGTTGTATCACATTTGTAACCAGAGTCTCCTGGAGGGAGAGTGGGCATTGTGTGTATAGATCTATATGGGACAGACACTCCTACCCTACCCTCATGACTATCAGAGATCTGCAAAATAGTCGGAGCAGGTGCACTCACTGCTCCTCCCATTCTCCTTGGACAGAAGGCCCTCTTGTGGTCCACTTGGTCGCAGAGAAAACATAACGGGCTTGCCCCTTGAGGACAATCCCTGCTTACATAATCAATCATGCCACACTTGTAGCAACCCATACCCTTGGAATGACAAAATCCATCGTACATTTTCCCGCACGTGCTGCACTAACACCGGACCTATCGGCCACTCAATCGCTAATCTAAAGTCTTGGGTCTCTTCCCCAGGTGCTCCATATCGATCTCCCACTCACAAAAATATATAGTGAAAGCTCCAACGATATCCCATAACCTCGGCATGGATCGCTCCCAACCGCTCATCCAAGATCTCCAGAATCTCCTCCCTAACTGAACCAAATATCACAGGAGTTTGCTCCAGAATGTCACGGGTAATCTCCAACGAGATGAATTCGAGCATCTGCTCGCTAATCGACACTGTACCTGCACTTGAGCCGGAACCAGAGCTTGAACCTCCTCATTGAGTGCCTGTCACCAAACTGAAATACAACATGCCAATGATCAGAACCTACCCAAAAATCCTCCTCCCACAGACTTCTTAGATTCTCCAATACTCTCCTTATTCGAGTATGGATCTTGTACTTTCAGTAGTATGTGTAACGCCCGTAGATCCTCTCTCTAGCCCTCATTTTCTTCATACATTTCCCATTCTTTCTTCGCTTTACTCTCTCTAGCCCCGACCTCCCCCCACCCCCCGAAAAGCCTGGTGAACCTCCCTAGCACGAGGGGGAAGCCCCGGAGTGCTCAACGGCTCCGAGAAGAAGAGCTTTTCGGCTCGGGAACACTGCTCCAAGCAAAGCCCGGTTTTCTATAAAACCCACTGTAAGTGAGCTACGCCTACACTATTTTTTAATATACCTTTTATTTAATTATAGTAACGTTATTAGGAACTTATAATAAGTACTTGAGCTATTAATATGGGTTATATAAGTATTGTTTAACGCTTATATAATAGTAATAATAGCTAGACTATTAATTAGTCTCGGCGAATAATAGACTAAACTCTAGTGGTAATAATACTAGGTTTTGTCGAAGGAAATTATTTTCTTTAAAAAAGCGAAGTGATGTCTGAGTTCGGAATCACCACCTTTTTCAAGTGAGTGCATTGTCCCTTTCATCTTACACATAGATATGAAGTATTTTATATAAACTACGTGTTATGTGTGCATATTATATGTATACTTGCTATCTATGCTGGATGAATGATTTTATACAAGGTTTATATTATTTAAATTGTATATGTATTTATATCTACATAATATGTTGGGTAAAACATGGGTAGATAAAATATGAGTTGGATGATGAGTAGAGAGGTGATATAGACCAAGAGGTAAGGGTGAGAGGTGGACGATGTGAGAAGCCTTGTCCCTAAATGTTGGCCTCGTCATCTAGCAGAGTATGGATGACAACCACAGACTATTCTAGACAGCCCAGTGGAACACTAGCAGGCTCACAACCTGTAGGTGTTGTGAATGATGTGCTCACCGGTGTACTTTAAAAACCCATTGACATGTATTGTGAATGGATTCTCGAAAACGCTATATTCAATAAACGAGATAACCCTAGCAGTTGTGCTTGAAGGACAATACTAGTAGCTGCACCTCATAGAGAATGTCACAATTCTGGCAGTTGCGCCTAAGTGATAGAACTAGCAGCTGTGCTTGACAGCTGTGTGATTGACAAAGATGGACTTCGTACTTATTCCTTAGAATAATCCTTAGGAATGAATTAATGAGAAACAACTGATTCTTAGTGTAGATCCTTAAGAGTAAAGAGGACAATGGGGATGAATAATTGGGTTAATTGTTTGATGTTTAAACATAATAATTATATTATTGTGGGTTGAAAACCCTATGTACTCACCAGGTTTTCCAACCTGACCCACTCAGTTTATTTATATCACAGGTATTGATATGAAGTCACATTACACTGAGAGATTAAGGAGATATAAATCACTAGTGATAATGAATGTAAGTTCTGTTTATGCTTATGTTTCTGTATTGATGATGACATCCCAAATGTTTTAAAATGAATAAAAATATTTTTCTTCGGAAATGCTTTGATAATGTATTTATCATGTTTTACTGGGAACAAATTCTGCAACATTTTTATTAAAAGAGGTACTCTGATTTTTATAAAGCATAAACAAAATCGGTCTTTTCTGACCATGAAAATGGGGATGTCACAGTTGGTATCAGAGCATTAGTTTAAGCGAACTAGGAATATGAATTTATTTCTAGACTTAAACTTAGAATGCTAAGCAATGATTGTGAGGAGTGTGTCTTAGGTAATACACCTGAATAAACACAAGCACTAGCTTATTTAGGGAAAATGCCTAATATGCTTTTATGTGCTAAATGATTTATGATGCTAAATGTATGATCGGATCTATGGTCTGTTGCTGACCGGATTTGGAAACTTTACATGTTCAGACTTCTAAACGTTTAATTACGATATTAGAACTGGCATGTAACTTTTCGGAGTAATAGGGAGATTTACACATCAATCGTAAATAAAATCTTTTATTATCTTAATTCTCGTCATTACACACCGAACGTCTGAATTGGTGTATAGATTGAAATGGAAAGAACCTGAAGTGGAGTCGGGAACGCAAATGGAAATAGGAATCAACAGCCCCTAGTGATTGAACAAATACCTGTTGTAGTAGAAGCTACACCTGAACCAATCACCATGGCTGGAGCACAAGCCATGATTCGGGCTATGTTAGCTGAACAAAGGGAAGAAATGTGGAGGATGTTGCATGAAAATAGGGAGGAACCTACCATGCCCATTGAGAAACCTGAGCTAATTCCCGAGCAATCGGAGGAAGGGAACTATAGCCGCCCTGTAAGTCAAGTTGGGACTCAAGGAGAGCGAAGGAATGGCCCGGAGAGGGGAAACGACAAGGATGGACAGATGTATAAGAACTTCTTGGGTGCCAAGCCACCAAGCCTTTCCGGAAGCCCGAAGCCGGTTGAGATTATGGACTGGGTCTCCAAGATGGAGATGGTATTTGAGAGCTGTGACTGCAGCGATAAGCAAAAGACAGTCTTTGCAGTCAGACAACTAAATACCGGAGTGTTAAGTTGGTGGAAGTTGCTGACATATACAATGCCACGAGGAGAAGCCATACGAATGTCTTGGGAAGCATTCACGGAGCAGTTAAAAATGTAGTGCTGCTCAGAGATAGATCTGATAGACCTAAACAACGAGTTTCAGAACCTGGAGAAAGGGAAGATGTGTGTTGATGAGTATGCCACCGCATTCACTGAGAAGATGAAGCTATTTCCCTACTTGGTGCCCACTGAACTCTCCAAGATAGATAGGTTCGCTAACGGACTGCCTGCAGACTTTGGCCCAACGGTCAAAATGGTAGCTACTTTGAAAACAGCCGTTAGAGCAGCTAAGAATATAGAGACCCAGATAACAGAAAGAGGTCTAGAAAAAGATAAGGCAGGAGAAAAGAGGAAGTTTGAAGGATCTTCAATGCCCAACAAGGAGAGTAAATCCTCGAAGTTTGGAGGAGGAGAAAGAGGTGAAGCAAGATGGTGTGATAAGTGCGAGAAGAAACACTTAGGAAAATGTGGCGAAGAGGTGACTTGTTTCAAGTGTGGAAAACATGGGCATTATGCCAATAAATGTACATTCAAAAAAAGGGTATGTTATGAATGTAATGAGGAAGGTCACTTCAAGAAAGACTTCCCAAAGAGAGAAGGGGCTACAAGGCCAAATGTGCTGCCAAAACCAAAAGCAAGAGCATTCCACAAGATCCTCGACGAAGCAGAGAATAATGAGAGGAATCAAGGATGAGGAATTCATACCTAAAGATCGAGTTATGAAGTAGCCAAAGGGATAGAATCACATGATGTAGCCTATTAGAGGCATAGTCTAGGGTGAACTTGAACACGTATGTAATAGTTTCAAGAAATAATATAAAACTTTCGTTTTGTTATTTGACGTGTTGAATGATTGTGTGGTTTTCATGCATGGTGACTTGGATAAACTGCGAGACAATACTTGGGACGAGTATGAGTAGGTGTGAAAGGTAGTAGAGGCCTATACTACCGAAAGCACAGGACTAACGCTTGGATCAAGGAAAGTCACAAGGTTACCAAGAAGCTAGTAATTGATACCGTTTTATTCAAATATGTCGTTACCATCATTTCGTTAATGACTAAGAGGATGATTGTTATTCTGACCCTAGTGGTCATATCTAATTGAGTCTGACTATGATAAGTATGTTACGTGGTTCATAGAACCAAGTTTGATGTAGCGTCTGACTTAAGTTGGAAGATTGAAATAGAAGATAATCAAAACGATCGGTAGAGGTATCGCAATAGTTGCTTGTAGCTAGAAATGATAACTTTTAAGATGTGATTAGAACATGAAGAAATGTATAGTCTATTATGGAAGACTCTAAGAGACGTGAGTCTAAGCATGGGAACATATGATGATACGTCATTAGGATATGACACATCGGTCCATTTTAGTAATAAAATAACTTATCTTAAGTTTGTTAAGAAAAAGAAGCAGTCTCCAGTAAGGATCGAGATTGTGACTTGAAGGTCATAATTTGGAGTCTAACGTGACATAGGGAACAAGTGCAAGATCGAGCACCGCCTGCAATCAGGAAGTCTTAGAGTTAGATATTCATTTGAAGAAACATCGAAGTTATGGTTATTACTTAGGATGAAGAGATAACGTATGGATTCATCATGCGAGCCATGTTTCGTTGATGATTCCGGGACGTAATCATCCTAAGGGGGAGATAATTGTAATGCCCGTAGATCCGAGCTAGTCAATTTAGAGATAATAGGGGTTGAAAATGACTTTTTGACAAAAGATTATTTAGATTAAATAATCTTAACCATTAACCAATTTGTATAATACGTCTCAAGGGTTCTGTACATATAAATAACGTTGAAATCCGAGTTATAACGAAGAAGTTATGGTCCGTCGAAGTTTCACCGTAAAACCGGCACGACACTGGGAGACATAAATAGTGAATTTACGATGGAGGAATTTTTAGCCTTAGAAATCTAAAAAAAAGTTGAGTATACTTTAAACCAAGAACATACAAAAAAAAAAAAACGCCCAAATCTGACTTCGTATGAGGAAGTTATGAATTTTCTAAGATTTGGCTTAGCAGTGCACAGCTCGAAACTCGAATTTTAGATCCAGCGGTTTTTGGTCTACGCGACCTAAATGAGAATTGAAGATCTCATTAATAGGAAGTCAACGGTAAAAAGACAGACGAAAATAGAGTCCGTATGTAGAAGTTATGAATTTTACGCGGACATTTAATAGTATAATCTCCTCGTACTGTTAAATTTAAGATTGGTCGAGAATTAGCCGACAGAGTCAAAATGAAAGTTGTAGACCTTATTTTTACCTACGCTTGGATATAAAGAAAGTCAAAAACGAAGGTCGTATGTGAAAGTTACAGATTTTAGAAGTCAGAAGTGTGCTGTGCGAAAACGGGTGATGTGGCACAATCTTGGCCATTGCTTTCTCCCCAAGTCTTGCCACTAGATGGTGACATGTGGCACCAAGTTCACCCTATAAATAGAACCTCTCCCACCCTCATTTTCTTCACAAGTCTTGCCCGGAGTGCTCAACGGCTACGAGAATAAGAGCTTTTCGGCTTGGGAACACTGCTCCAAGCAAAGCCTGGTTTTCTATAAAACCCGTTGTAAGTGAGCTACGTCTACGCTATTTTTTAATATAGCTTTTATTTAATTATAGTAACATTATTAGGAACTTATAATAAGTACTTGAGCTATTAATATGGGTTATATAAGTATTTTTTAATGCTTATATAATAGTACTAATAGCTAGACTATTAATTAGTCTCGGCGAATAATAGACTAAACTCTAGTGGTAATAATACTAGGTTTCGTCGAAGAAAATTATTTTCTTTTAAGAAGCGAAGCGCTGTCTGAGTTCGAAATCACCACCTTTTTCAAGTGAGTGCATGGTCCCTATCATCTTACACATAGATATGAAGTATTTTATATAAACTACGTGTTATGTGTGCATATTATATGTATACTTGCTATCTATGCTAGATGAATAATTTTATACAAGGTTTATATTATTTAAACTGTATATGTATTTATATCTACGTAATATGTTGGGTAAAACATGGGTAGATAAAATATGAGTTGGATGATGAGTTGAGAGGTGACTTACACCATGAGGTAAGGGTGAGAGGTGGATGATGTGAGAAGCTTTGTCCCTACATGTTGGCCCCGTCATCTACCAGAGTATGGATGACAACCACAGACTATTCTAGACAGCCCAGTGGAACACTAGCAGACTCGCAACCTGTAGGTGTTGTGAACGATGTGTTCACCGGTGTACTCTAAAAACCCATTGACATGTATTGTGAATGGATTCTCGAAAACGATATTGTCAATAAACGAGATAACCCTAGCAGTTTTGCTTGAAGGACAATACTGGCAGTTGCACCTCATAGAGAATGTCACAATTCTGGCAGTTGCGCCTAAGTGATAGAACTAGCAGTTGTGCTTGACAGCTGTGTGATTGACAAAGATGGACTTCGTACTTATTCCTTAGAATAATCCTTAGGAATGAATTAATGAGAAACAACTGATTCTTAATGTAGATCCTTAAGAGTAAAGAAGACAATGGGGATGGGTAATTGGGTTAATTGTTTGATGTTTAAACATAATAATTATATTATTGTGGGTGGAAAACCCTATGTACTCACTAGGTTTTCCAACCTGACCCACTCAGTTTGTTTATATCACAACTATTGATATGAAGTCACATTACACTGAGAGATTAAGGAGATATAAATCACTAGTGATAATGAATGTAAGTTTTGTTTATGTTTATGTTTCTGTATTGACGATGAGATCCCAAATGTTTTAAAATGAATAAAAATACTTTTCTTCGGAAATGTTTTTATAACGTATTTATCATGTTTTAATAGGAACAAATTCCGCAACATTTTTATTAAAAGAGGTACTCTGATTTTTATTAAAATCGGTCTTTTCTGGCCGTGAAAATGGGGATGTCACAGTATGGGCCCAATACTACCTTCCACACCTATCCATACTTTCCTCAAGTATCATCCTAAATCATGTAAGTCACCTACTCAAACCGATGCACCAAAAATTCCCAAAACAACGCCACAATACCCATTGAAGCACTACCTAGGCTTTCCTAGGTTCCCGACCTCACTCTGCCATCAGCTGCAGAAGAACTCCCAATAATTCCACTCACCCACGTCATGAATACTTTCATATTCACTTAGTAGCTAACTCCCATTACCTTGGAGTTCCACAAAGCATAAAGCAAGCAAAATTCGTGCAGTAACACTCCAATCCATAAAACGATCATAGCGCATTCAACAAACATACCACAACTCATGCTAAAAAATTTCACCCTCTCTATTAGGTACCTTATGCATGCAAATTATACACAGAATATGATCAAATATATTTTCGAATACTAGACTCTACCCTAGGACAACAACCAGACAAGGAACAGGAAATAATGCCAATCAACTATTCTAGGGCAATAAGATCCTAACCGTATACAATTTTTAAAGCATACACTTAACATTTACTGATACCAATATATATTTACATTATAGCATAGCATCCAATACTCCCAAGACTACAAAGGATCACACAAATCAGGCCAATCTATCCCGGACTAAACAACTCTAGCATGCAAGTCTACCAGCTCATACAATAGACATACAAAGGCATCTCTCCTAGCATTCTATTATGCAAAAGTTGAGCATATTCTTAGCCTTAACAAGCATGCGATTCAAAAATTTATAAATCAAATCATATCAGATAACATGTATGGGTATTTTGAGAGAAAGCTCGGCTGATTTTATGCACCACGCCCTTTTCTTATCTTAGGAATTTCCTTTCTTAAAAAAATTATAATTTTCTTTTGAAAACTTCACCAAACCCTCAGTTTGAGTTCAGACACACCCGAGAGTATGTCTTAATCCCTCAAACCAAGGCTCTGATACCAAATTTTACGTCACGAAAATCATGACATAAAATTTTTTGTTTTTTGATTAATGAATTGTTAATACATATCTTTCCCTTAAAAACTAGAGTAACTAAGTTTTAGCAAAAATCCGACAAATCAGAGTAATTCACAATAAGCGGAAACATGTAGTGTTTTCTCTAAAATCATCCTAAGCCCTTCAATTTGGAAATGGGAGTACTTGAAACATAAACTGAAAACCGTAAGCATAAAGATTAGTAAGTTCCCCAAAATACCATACAAAAAAAACAACCACAGATTATCATGCAACATACATGTAGTTGCCATGGGCTCCCCCCCCCCATGGTGTTAATATGGAATGCCATGTGCTCCCCCATAGTCTTTACCTGGAATGTCATGGTCTCCCCCATGGTCTAATATCCAAATGCCACGGGCTACCCCTGGGGTCTTCCATGCAAGTATCACAAAGACAATTAGCATATCACATAACACGTAATCTGCTAAAAATCCCCGCGCTATAAAACAATTAACACCTAATTAACAATTGGGTTCCAAACCGAATCCAATAATCCATATATGGGGTAAAAAGACCATTTTACCCCTCACCTAGTTTGGACCAAGACTAAAGCCCAAACTCTCAATCATAAAGGCCCACAAACCAATAATCATCTAAAGCCTACTTATGGCCTAATTTTCCAAATTGGGCCCAAAACCTTACTTGGGCCTTACCCCAAAGCCCACTACTTATCCCTAATCCAAAACACATATTCTCAGATGGCTCAACAAAGCCCTAAGCAGCCAAGCCCAAATACACAAAACATAGTTAAACCGATTACGCTAGGCGTACAGGAACGTACGCGCAGCGTAATCGCTTGGAGGCTTGTACGTTGTGCGTACCTGCTTGTTCATACATGATTAGAAGAAGCTGGAATACCACGTAAAGTTGCCAGCTTTACATTCATACATGATTAGAAGAAGATCTTAAGCTTAAAAAAGGACTTATTGGTTGAATTAATGTATGAATGACTCCATACTACCCATAAAGCTTGCACATTTATGCTCAAGGATACTAAAACAAACTCATATCTGAATGGATGAACCCTTAGACAACCTAACTCATCCATAATCT